>NW_015971643.1:1018492-1152013 GCF_000836435.1 Fonsecaea multimorphosa CBS 102226
CATCTACATTTGTCGAACGAGACTGCATCTACATTTGTCGAACGAGACTGCATCTACATTTGTCGAACGAGTGCAGAACAGGACTATATTCATGGGGTTATGCTTCTATATGGGGGTTCTATGCACCAAGAGCTTATTCTAGGCCCTGTCACCAGTTTTCCATATGTGATGTTGCCAAAATGGCAAAATCGCACCAGCAGTGCCATCTCGAGTCAGATGGTATAAACTGTCGAACCAGTCGGTCAAGATATTCCGTGCAACGATCCTGCTTTGAATCTACCACTATCTCACCCTGATTCTTTTGTAACGAATGAGCTGTACGGCCTAGGATCATCTGCAAGGAACGCCACGTCCAAATTCACTTCCTAGTTCCCTCGAGTCGTCTTTCACGGGCAAACACTCCAAAGACAAGAGCAACTCCGGCGCACGCCAAACCTAGAACTTTTCGTGCAAGTCAGTATACATCCCTGGCCAGAAGAAGATGGAGGTCTTACAGAAGACTGCGCGGAAGCTCTCAACGTAAGCAGGTATTAGTATCTGTCTAAGTTTGTCACTGGCATTTTGGACGAAGTCGATGTCTTGTAAAGTCTTCTTGATAATCTGAGATGCAGTATTAGTCTCAAGTTGTGACTTCAAATGCACGATGTGATCGGAATACCTCTTTCGCGTCATCACATCCTTCGAGGACACGGTACAGTCCACGGCGTAAAGTGATTTGGTGGATAGCACTTCCTGCGCTGATGCCGCTGACCAAGCCAATGTTTCCGCTTAGATAGAAGCCTGAACTTGCAATTGCTGTGTCCTCAGCGGCTACACCATTCGCAAGCGCCACAAACACGGCCGAGTGAGCAATACCCGTCCCAAAGCCGCCTGAAAAGATGAGGAGGCTTGACCAGAAGTTGCTGTGTCCGTCCCAGGAGCCGATCAAGGAGGCAAAGCACACAATCGACTGTAATGATGCCAGAATCAAATGAAACTTGTAACGACCATATCTATATCCATGTAAGTCATCGCCCGAGAAGATAGTATGTTTCTTCCCAACTTACTTCTTGATGAGTCGGCCCGTCTGAAGCCCACCAAGAGTATTGCCAACAATGGCTGGGATAAGATACAGCCCGGCTTCTGCCATACTGGCTTTCTTGACGACTTGCCAATACAACGGTACTGTAACCATAAGCTGTCGAGATCATGTCAGTCCATCCTTGCAGAAGATCAACCTGGGCCTCTTACCGCTGATTGCGTCAAGTTCTGGAGTGCGATGATGGCGTAGCAGTTGACCACGGTATAGTGTGTCATAATATGAAGTGGAAAGAGAGGTTCATTTGCCCAGAATTTCTCGACGAGAATAAACAAAACGCCACTTGTAACCGCAAGCACCCCAAGAGCGATGATGACAGGGTGGTTCCATGGGAATTTTTGGCCGCCCAAGTCGAGAACCAGGAGGGTGGAGGAGATGGCCAGGCTCATGAAAATCGCTCCCAGAACATCAATCCGTCTCAATTTGGCCGTCATACTTTGCTCGTGAGACACTTCCTGAGTGGAAGCTGGAAGCCGCCTCACGACCAGCCAAAGAGCAAACAGTATGATTGGACATTGGCCTGCAAATGCCCTGCGGAAACCGTGTCAGCTCGTTATCACCGTCAGCATTCAATAGGATCCCACGTACCATCTCCAGCCGATTGTCTGTGCAAGCAAGCCACCGACAGCTCCCCCGCAGCTCCGCCCTGCGGTTTGCATGATGTTGACGTAGGAGCGATATACTGCCACTTCGTGCACGGGTAAAAGATCGGTCAGGATGATTGAGACCATACACACCATGCCTGCACCGCCACAACCCTGCATCGCGCGAGCAGCCGACACCTGGAAGAGGGACCGGCCCAGGGCGATGCCGAACGTACCAATGGTGAACATGGTATACGACGCTTGTAGGCAAAGCTTCCGCCCAAAGATATCGCTCAGCTTTCCATACTGACATGATGTTAGCCGTCGAACGCGGGACGGGCATGACTTTTATCCCGACTTACGAACGGTTGTGCGACGCACTGGGCCAGCATGTAACTGATCATCAGCCAGCTCCCAGATTCCAGATCGTTGAACTCTGACGAGATGCGTCCATATGTGGCCAGCATAAGACTACTGTCGGCCTGGGAGATGAAAACGCCTGCAGGTTCATAATGATCAGTGTTTCTACACTAAACATTGTCGTCTCACCGCTGCAACTTACCGATTAGTAGAACAGAAATGATTCCGGCAACAGATCTGCCTTCATTGTCTTTGCCGCCCTCCTCGATAGCCTGTTGATTTTCTTCGTCCCCTTCGGTGGTCTTGCTCGGCCCCTGGACACACAATGAGTGATATCTCCCAAGCACAACCGTTGATGTCATCTTACCGATCGTAATGGTGGGTTCGTGAAGGAAGTTAGAAGAGGCGTTGTTTCGCATATCCCTTCGTCGTTGTGGCTGACGTCGGAAACTTGTACACTGACATCTTTTCCCGGCTTCGACGACATGTTTGCGACCGAATCTTGCCAATCATCACCTGATTCTTACTTCCCAGAGGTGTAAAACCGTCCAGGAACTTCTCTCATCTGTGACCAGAGCGACCGGAGGGAGTGGTTTTACCTGGCGCCATGTCACTTTTTCAGTGTTTGGTGGGAGCTTGTTGTAGCCGTGAGGTGCCGTCTCCCGATCTACCAGGTCTTGCCGTGCACGGTACAGAGGTTCCTCGCCGAGAAGCATCTATAATGGAAAAGTCCATCTTTGCTGCCCTCTTCGGTCAAGCCGCCATTCACAGCCGTTAGGCGGCTGACCGGCATCATGGAAGGATTGACAAGCTCGATGAGGGGCGTATAGGTGTCAATTCTCGGGAACGCTTCCCGTGAACTTCTCCAAAGTCTTCGACGATATCTTCTTCAGCTTTCAGAAAGACCCTGGCGTCACCTTCGGCACTGCTCGGTATCGGCAGCGGCAAGGTCAACGTAAGTTCAGTCGGCAAGGACACAAGAACAGAATTCGCTATTGGTGGACACGAATACCCCCGCGTCTTCTTTCCCCGGATTTCATGCCACGCGCGGGCTGGGGGCACGTTCCAGGTACCATGAGCTCTGGGTCATTTGTATAAAGACCTGGTGGAGCGAAATGTTCTGGACTTAGAGAGCAAAAGAAACTTGCTTCCTGTGCCTTTGTTGTCTCAGCCGTCGCTAACATACAGCTATAGCACGCTGCCTTCTCTTCTCATAGTCATGTCTACACTGGAGGCTATGCCCCCGCGGGAGCATGAAAAGCTCTCCATAGCGGAGGAAGTTCAGACACTCGAACGGGTACCGGTTGACGATGAGGAGTTCAGCGAAGACGAAATACGCAAGGTGAGGCACAAGGTCGATCGACGCCTCATATCCGTATGCGCTCTCCTGGTCATGATCAGTCTCTTGGACAGGTCAAACCTAAGTAACGCCAACATCGCTGGGTGAGTTGCACCGGGTGTGCATTCCCGTCGTGTTTCCACTGCTTGAGTTCGAGCATTACAGCATAAATTTTCGCTAACATTGTGCCTCAAAAGAATGGCCAAAGATTTGGAGCTTACCATCGGAACTCGCTACGTAAGTATCTATCCTGCAAAGCCCATTCCGGTACTGAGAAGACACACTTACGAGTCCTAGTCTATCATAGTGCTGTCGTTCTTCGCACCATATATCGTCGCCGAGGTCCCCTGTGCATACTTGGTACGCAAAGCTGGACTCAGATGGTCTCTGCCGACCATCACATTGGCTTGGGGGCTAGTTATGCTGGTGAGTCTATTTGCCATTGTCCACATTTTCACTGCAATATCTGACTCTTACCATCAAGGGGTTCGGCTTTGTGCACAATTGGACCGTACTCATTGGTCTTCGAATCATTCTAGGCATTCTCGAGGCAGGTCTGTTCCCTGCGCTCGCATACTTGTTGTCACTATGGTACACGCGCTGTAAGAATCCGAGTTTTCCCATGTTCCGGCCTCCATTGACTCATTGGGCCCCCTAGACGAAGTCCATCAGCGATATGCAGTTTATTATATGATTGGTCTGGGTGGCTCGTCTCTGGGCGGCGTGCTCGCCTATGCATTCATGCAAATGAAGGGAGTCGGTGGCCTCGCCGCGTGGAGATGGATTTTCATCATGGAGGCCCTTCTGACTATTGTTGTGGCGGCCATTGCTTTTACATTCCTCGTCGACTATCCCCAGAACGCGCACGAGGCGTGGAACTTCCTCACACAGAGGGAAGCGACGATGATGCTTCGGCGGGTTGAAAGGGACCGCGGAGACACTGAAGAAGACCAGGAATTTGATCTCGCCAGATTCTTGCGACCGGCCTTGGATCTGAGAGTCTGGGGTTATGGGATGATCTGGTGGTATGTATTGCATACCCGCTGTTTGTCCAACGAACCGGGCGACGCCCCATGATAAACCTCGTACTGATGAGACGATTGTTGACAGTTTTTCGACCATGCCCGCCTACGCGGTAGCCTACTTTCTGCCCCAGATCTTGAACCACGAGCTTGGCTTCAGTATCGGTGTTTCCCAACTTCTGAGTACTCCTCCCTACATTTTTGCTGGCGTGCAGATGTGTTTCGAGGGCTGGCTCTGCGACAAGATCCACCGCCGATTCCCGGTTCTGCTCTGGAACCCCGTTCAGACCATTGTCGGACTGTGCCTCCTTTCCTGGACCAGGACCCCTGGTGTGCAGTATTTCGGTACTTTCCTCGTCACTGCAGGCTGTAATTCTAACATTCCGGCGGTCATGGCGTGGCAAGCCAACAATATCCGTGGCCATTGGACGCGGATGTTTTGCAGTGCTGTCCTGATATCTACCGGAGGCCTCGGCGGCATCATCGGCGCCCTGGTCTTTAGATCACAAGATGCCCCGAAATACTTACCCGGAATGATCGCCTGTATGGTGTAAGTCACCTCTTTTGTCTCTTGTTGTCATTCTGCGATCTCTCGGCTAGTTGTTGAGCATCGGCTGATATGGTCCACAGAGCCAGTGGTATCGTTTTTACCATTACTTGCTGCATGGTGGTATATTTTATCTATGCAAACAGGCAGGTTGCGCAAGGAAAGCGTGTCATAGCCGGGCTCCTGGACTTCAGATACACACTCTGAACCAGCTCATAGACCAGAAGCCTGGCACATAGGTAGTGGTGAGGTCTGGGAAACTCGGACCTAGATTTCATAGTATACGTCAGATGGCGGTTTGGACAGTACAATCAATGTCTATCCGATGGTGTTTCACGGATGTTGGTTGAGTGCACACGATTTCTGAGTCCGCAAGCGTGAAAGGGTTGAATGTTTGTACAGGAGTACGAGTACCTAGGTACTTTAGGTACGACTTCATGCACTCCACTCCATATGTAGAGCACAGTGGGTACCAGTCTTTCGTAAAAAGTTGCCCATGCTCGTACATACTTGGTACGGTGGCTAACTCGGGTCCTTTGATCGTGGGCCAGGCCTCCCTGAAGCACAGGACTTTCCGAAGCCCTCGTATCTCTCCGCATTTTCCCTGCAGCTCCTGCATAAGCGGCCAGCCCACGAATATCTATGATTCGGTCTACATTGCACTTTTGAGTCTGGGGAAGAAAAGCAGCACGCTTAATGAGTCACAAGGTCAAGCGACGATGAGAACTCGGGAACTTGACAGACCGCCATGTTCACCGATGACTCGAGACCGCGGGCGGCAGCCTTGTGGTGCCCAATTTGGAAACAGAGTGCCGGCAACTGATAGTCCGACACGCATGATAGACACGGGCCATTGGACGGAGATGTGCCGTGTGCCGACCTTGGAGATTGGGACGAACTATTCCTAGCTGCCGCGGACGGAAAGGTCTACAGCATATCCGACACCGCCGCTCTGGAAGTGACAAGCACGCAGCACGCAGCACGCAGCACGCAGCACGAAGCAGGACCCTCAATATCAGGAACGGAACGGGTGACATGTTACGCGGATTAGGACGAATACCGTAGGTAGTTGAGGTACAGGAATCCTCGCTGCATGGTTTGTTGTCCGCTGACACTTGTCGTGTTCGCCCTCAGCTGCTTCCCCAAACGGTCGCCGCGAGGAGCGTCTCTGGAGGCCGAGATCAGGCTCGAAGGTCCGCAAGGGCCCCATTGGGGCGGGTCTGGTAACCTAGCCCCTTGGGATTACTGGGGATGGCGGACGCCAGCCGGAAGCCCCAGAGCGCACGAGCCTTTTAGGGGTGCGCCGGCTGCTCCCAGAGTCCTAAGGTGCCTAATGCACCCCTGATGCCCCTAAAACTTTAGAGCTTTTTGCCCCTTTCAGCTGGCTCGCTGGCTGCGCGCGCCTTTTGACTCCAATTGGAGTCGCTCAACTCTTTCTCACTCCGGAAACTGTGCCCTTGCATTGGCTCGCCTGTTGTTTACTCGTATGATTCATCCAGCCTCCGTCCGGTCCTTCTCCAAAAAAAACAAAAAAAAAAAAGTTGAGTTTTCAACAACTTCTGGCTCACCAGATTGACCGCCTCACCAGCGTCACAGATTGAACATGGCCCTCTCACCGCACCTGTCGCACGGCTGATTACCGTCTCATATCCGTTCCTGCCCCTTTCACACATTTCTCCACTGTCAGTAATGATCGGTAGAAGTGTTGATGGTGCGCCTTCCGTGACTAGTCCGGTGCGACTATTCGCCCTGGACGCCGCGTTTCTCTGTCTAATCCTTTTCCCACCCGGTTTATCCCATGGGCTGACACCTCCCTATATGTTTGACGTCGTTGGAGATAAGTTCCCTTACCAATCCTCGTGTCTCCTCCCGAGTCCACTTGCAAGCCGGAGAGCCATTTCCCAGGCTATTGTAGACTGAGCCCAGTGTGTTGGTGCCGGTCCGAGTGTCGCTTCGGAGACAAGTCTGGACTCTGCGGACTATTGATAAACAGTCACATTTCCTGCTGTGCCCTCCGAATGCTCTCCAACATCTCCAGATACCCAAAGTCGAGGCCTAACCTCTTCAACCTCGTCCACTCTGCAACCATGTCCTCCACTGCGTCTCTTGACGCTCCTGTCGCCCAAACGGTTGGTAGTTTGACCTCAGTCACCAACCCTCAGACTTCTCATACCCATCGTCCCAAGTACACCCACGCTACCGCTCATGTCCCCAATCGAGCGGCGCACTTCGACACTTCTCTTTCTGTCCCCGTTCGGAAGTACCTCCAGACCTATGGTCTCACTCCTCCACGGGCAGAGAGTTATGAGATTCAGAAGAAGAGGTGTTTGGCACAATTGGCGTTGAAGACCACGGATCTTGAGAGGTTTCTCCACCTGAGCACCATCAGGCACAATAATGTCCACTTGTTCTACCGCTTGTTGACCGACCACTTCACCGAGTTGACCCCTCTGGTCTACACTCCCACCGTTGGAGAAGCCTGTCAGAAATGGTCCCAAATCTACCAACAAGCTGAGGGCATGTATCTCAGCTTCGAGGATCGAGGCCACCTTTCGGCTATCATCCAAAACTGGCCTCAATCCAACGTTGAGATCACCGTCATTACTGACGGCTCCCGCATCCTCGGTCTGGGTGACTTGGGAGTGGGCGGCATGGGCATTCCAATTGGAAAGCTTGCATTGTACACCGGCTGCGCAGGTATTAGGCCGGAAGGCACCCTGCCGTTGACCATCGATCTGGGCACCAGCAACAAAGAGTTGCTCGAAGATCCGTTGTACATGGGCAGCCGGAGAGGCAAGGTCACAGCAGCGGAGGAGCAGGAATTCCTCGATGAGCTGATGGCAGCGCTGAAAGAGCGTTGGCCCGACATTGTCATCCAGTTTGAAGACTGGAAGAACCCATTTCCCTCCCTCGAGCGCTACCGCCAAGACTATGCCATGTTCAACGACGACATCCAAGGGACTGGCGCTGTCATAATGGGAGGCATGATTGGTGCCATCAAGGAGTCCGGTCTTGCGCCCAGAGAACACCGTGCCGTTTTCCTGGGATCTGGATCAGCTGGCGTTGGCGTCGCCAAGCAGATCGTCGACTACTTCATGCATGAAGGACTGACCGAGGAAGAGGCCAAATCTTGTTTCTGGCTCGTCGACAGCAAGGGCCTTGTAACTCAAGACCGGGGCGACAAGCTCGCTGAACACAAGATCTACTTCTCTCGAACGGACAACAACGGTCAACAATTTAAGACCTTGGATGACGTTCTTGAATATGTCAAGCCCACCATTATCATGGGTCTCAGCACGATTGGAGGCGCGTTCACCCCCGAGATCCTGCAAAAGATGGCGAAGTGGAACGAGAGGCCGATCATCTTCCCACTATCCAACCCGTCTTCCAAGTCCGAATGCACTTTTGAGGAGGCGATCGTCCATACGGACGGCCGAGCACTGTTTGCTTCTGGCTCTCCTTTCCATCCCGTCATGCACAAAGGCAAGATGTACCATGGAGGTCAAGGAAACAACATGTACGTGTTCCCGGGCATCGGCCTTGGGACCATTCTATCCAAGGCCGTCCAAGTCACGTCCAACATGATCTATGCTTCTGGCGAAGCTTTGCCGACCATGATCACCGAGGAGGAGAAAGACAAGGCTTTGCTGTACCCTTCAGTTACACGCATTCGAGATGTGAGTGCTCGCGTCGCGTTGTACGTCATCCGAGCGGCGCAGAAAGACAATGTGGACCGTCTGCACCATCTGCGCGATATGAGCGACAGCCAGTTGGAAGCATGGATCAAGGGGAAAATGTATGATCCACACAAGGAGACTCAGGAGCTGGAGAATGAGGTCCAAAACCTTGTCCAAGATTTCATGACCACACCAAAGTTGTGAGCGTTCAAGTGGTTGGGTTTAGGTTTGGTATTTAGCGAACTTGCGGTGCTCTGCGACAATTATATGCTGTACGTCTTTTTCACCAAGGTGGATGTCTTGCGCGGTATACGTGTGGTTAGGCTTGGGCTGCAGATGGTGCCACCATGAATGCTTCTCAGGGAAAAGTTACAAGGGGACGGGCAAGCTGTGTCCCTCGGCTTTGTGCAAGGCTAAAACCAGGGCTGTTCTGAGCCACAATAATTCGAGGCAGACGAGGCTTCTTCGGACAACTGCCAAAATAGAAATGGCATCTGTTAGTTTCAATATCAATATGGTGCTCCTCAGGAGCGTGTGCGCTTTTGAAATGCAAGTTACCGTGTCTTTGCTCTACACTTCGTGATAGTAATGTTTGGTGGCTTGTCTTGACTTGTTTGGATTGATGACATGGACGAGGCCGACAAGCCGAAGTTCTCCCTGTTGCTGTGGCTACGTTGCCGCCAAGGGATTCAACCTCCGGTTGTCGTCTCCCGCAAAGAAGGATTTCCGATTGATGATGATGATGATGAACGCAGGGGTGGTCTTTCAGAGCGACTTCACACTGTGCGGGCAACCTACTACACACTCTTTGTATCTCTTTTCCGTCCCGACACGAGCAACGTCGTGAGGCACTTTTGACCGCGCCATCGAGAAACGCAGGCAGCGCTCGACTCGACTCTCTGTAAGTGCGGCAGCAGACACAACTTCACATCCGCAGGACACTTTGACCACTGACTCTTGGAATGTGCGGCAGAAAAGTCCCCCAACAGAGATTTGAGCCTGCAAACTCTCCCCCAGTCGACGACGAGATCACTGTCCTTCACATGGCTTCGTTCCTGACCACCATGTACGAGTTTCTCAAATCCTCTCCCTCTCCGCAACCTCTCTCCCCTCACTTGACCTTGAAACAATCATCTTCATGCGTTACCATCAACTCCTACACCTCGTGTGGCAGAAACGACGAGAATGAGGCTCCCACTACTGCCACTTCATCACCCAGCACGCCTTCCCGCGCCGTCCAACTCCTGCGTCTGGGCCTGTTTCCTTCTCCTTCCCAGAACAATATTGACCGCTGTTCTTCACCATCTAGCAATGCCCGCACTCGAGGCCAGTTCAAACCGCAACGCGCCAACAAGGGAACCTCAAGCTATCAGCTGAGACAATTCGCCGAGGCGACGCTGGGAAGTGGCAGCTTGAGAAAGGCCGTCAAGTTGCCCGAGGGAGAAGATCTAAATGAGTGGCTAGCGGTCAACGGTAACCACATACGCCTCTCAGACAGTGGCAGGAGAGATTTCGCGGAAGAAACACGCTGACAAGTGCCATGGTGGCCGACAGTGGTCGATTTCTACAACCAGATCAACCTGCTCTATGGATCAATCACCGAGTTCTGCTCACCGCAATCATGCCCCGAGATGAAGGCCACTGATGAGTATGTCGACCCTGTCTACTTCGTGCTTTGATGTTGTGATTTTGTCTAACGCTGCTTGCAGGTTCGAATATCTCTGGCAAGACGCGGCAACTGGCTTCCCCAAACCCACCAAAATGCCCGCCCCCGAGTACATTGAACATCTTATGACCTGGGTGCAGTCCAATATCGACAACGAGAGCACTTTCCCCTCCCGAATCGGGGTCCCCTTCCCCAAACATTTCCCATCTACCGTACGACAACTCTTCAAGCGTCTCTACCGGGTCTATGCACACATCTACTGCCACCATTATCAAGTGATCGTGCACCTCGGGTTGGAGCCGCACCTGAACACAAGTTTCAAGCATTTCGTCCTCTTTGTGGACGAGCATGAACTTGAAAAGGGTGGGGGTAAGGATTACTGGGGTCCTCTCGGGGATCTGGTGGAGAGCATGTTGAAGAGCGACTGAGCAGATGACTTTACTCTGTTTGAGACGAACGGAGTGAGTGTATGAAGTAGTGGAAGTCACGCCTGATGACATTGGGTTGGGATGCGTTTCAAGAGACAGGACAAAGCATGGAACAGGGTGTACTGTACCGAACAGAACAGCGAGGCGTTTTTTACCGGGTGATTGACGAGGGACGGGTGGGCTTTGCAGCTTCGCGGAGACGGCGAGACGGAAACCTGGCATTAGATCGGTTCATGTTTTTGAGTGATTGACCAACATGCGCGATGAGTTCTTTTCTTGACTTTTCAATTTTCTCCTGATAGGCACACGTTCAGGACCGGCAGTGTAGCATTGGGTAACCTAGTAATCGAGAATACAAGAGGCCTAGGTATCAACTCCTCCCGAGCGCAGCTCATGGATTGTCAACGAAGGAGCCCAGCCCGCCGCAGCGGCATTGACGGGGGAGCAAGCCCGGTTGAGAAACACAGGAAACCACAGAAAAAATACCTAGGTAACGGATTCATGTACGAGGTACTCGGTAAGTACCTAGGTACCTAGGTACTTATCAACGGGCTCAGCAAGAAATCTGTTTCTGTCTTTTCTTCCGATTTATTTTGTCTCTTTCTACCTGGTTGGTTTTTTTTGGGGGTTTTTTTTTTGAATCTCTGTCCAGCCAGCCAATCCTGGTAACTTTTGTTGGCCCCCTTTCTGAATTCAGCAGTTCGGTAAAAAAAAAGTTACATCGAAAATGCGGGTTGAGACAAGGACAAGATTTTGGGCCGGGGTTCGGGGTTTTTGCCTGGCAAGCTGGATCGGTATGGAAAAGTCGTATACACACACAGACAATATCGGCTGATCTGGGCTGCATCCACCACACGGCGCCGCAGTCTCCTCTCGTCGGTGTCAGCTCGATCTAAACCCCCACCAGGACGTCAAGAGAGAGAGAGACACACACAGGTGAGCAGGAGAATCACTACTAGTACCCTCCTCTCCTTGGATAACCTCCAGGCCCCAGTCCAAACCCGCCAGGTCCGCCGCCTCTCCGACCGCCGTCGCCGTACATTCGGCCTCCACCTCTGGGAAATAGTCCCGGAGGACCACCACCGCCGAACATCCCTCTTCCAGGTCCGGGACCACCACCGCCGCCGCCGCCGACACCGTTGCCGTAGTGCGAGGGCCGCGAGTTGTAGGTATCGGATCTGTCGCCACGACGGTAGGAGCCGTGTCCTGCTGGTCGAGCGTCGTGACGGTCATAGCGGTCTCGATCTCGTTCTCGGTCCCGGTCCCGGTCCCGGTCCCGGTCTCGTTCTCGATCACGGTCGCGCTCCCGGTCTCGTTCTCGTTCTCTCTCGCGGTCTCGTTCCTGTTCCTGTTCGTGGTCACGCTCGCGCTCGTAGTTCCGGTCCCGGTCTCGGTCTCGTCGATCGTCGTCTCTCTTCCGGTCGGTGTGGCGTGCCTGGGCATCAGGAGGCTGCGGTTCTTCAAAGCCGTAGCGTCCGTCTTGAACATCCGCTTCAGCGATTCCGGGTTCCCGGTTGCGTCGATCGTCATAGGAAGGCGCTCCCTCTGCTTCCATCACCACATCCTCCATAGTGTTCTCATCTTCGGGCTGAGGTTGACTTTCTGATCCCAGCGGTTCGAGCGCTGCATCGGGGTCCAGTTGGTTGGGCTGCGAAACAGGCGTATAACCTAGGCCAGGTCGCTTGAGGGAAAGTCGCAGGATACGTCCGTCTGCTTTTTGATTGTTGTAAGTGGATATGATCCGATCCGCGATTTGCTTTTCAGCAAACACCAGCTCCGCGACCACCACCGGGCTTGTCTTAGTAAGGCGACAGGTGAGCATTGCGGGCATGCCGTTCTCGTCCAGCGTTTCACCTTGTAGGGCAAAATTGATGTCGGCCGCCGTTGTACCCGGGGCAAAATTGCTGGCTTCCACCACGAAGGGGCCGGCCTTGCCTTTAATGCTTAAACCTGACCCTCTTGGTTTTGTCTGAGAGGATACGATGTTGGCCTGAGACGACTCGAGCGCGGAGGCGAGACGAGACGAGCGTGCATTCTGAGGGGTCGTTGAGGACGGTCTTGACGGTGGAGTGAACACATTGTTCCGGGAAGAGCCTGAGCTGGTAACAGATGAAGATCGCTACTCCACCCATTTCCCATCAGCAATGAGTCCGACATGCCTCCCAACGCTTTTCCAGCTTGACAGGACATTCTGCTTGGTTATTATACCTTTGTGATGCGACTCGCAAGATCGGGCGTCCTCAAAGGGCCTTTGCTTGCGCTTCTCGGGGTGTTCTTGTTCGCTTTATTTCTGCCAAAGATCTCGTTTGCTAGGGCTTCATTCTTTTTCCGCTGTCGGTCTGGAAACAAACGCAGTTAGCGGACCATGAGGCGCAAAAGACCGACACGGAGAGCGAAATACCAGCCTGAATTATGGCGTCGAAATCAGCGGCGACTTTGGGATAGGACATGGTAGGCGAGAGACTGCGCCGAGGGTGAGGTGAATGGCTGCGATAGAGACCATGAAAGAGGAGCAAAGGTAGATGCTCCGCCAGAGATCTAGAACTGCATGGACAAAGCGATACTTTTCAGACCAGGAGGAGCCGCAGTTGGAGACGACAACAAGCTGCCACTTACAACATTGCGGCGCAGGCGAGGGACCCGCATTGTGGGCGCAGGCTTGGCATATCAAAGGTACTACTAGGGAGTCACAGGCCTGGAGTGAAGGCTTCAGTCACTCTATGTTCTCTACGAGCTTTCACCTTCTGCCGTATTGGACACCAGGTCTATCAGGCTAGTTCTGCTTCAATCACACTTTGGTCAAACTGACTGTAGCTCCAGATCCCATTGACTTTCAACCCAATCTCGGGATCTTCGAGCAATGTCTTCCACTGACCCTCGGACCTCTCACTTGCGGCATAAAAGGACATCATTTCCCAGTCGAGAGCTGACATTGTCGAGCCGACGGCCTTTTCTGGAAGCACGAAATCCCATAGGATAAGTTTGGAGTACCCTTTCCTCATTGCTCGAGCGAGATGCTTCAGGATCAACCGTGCCTTGTCGTCGGGATAGTCATGGATTATGCTGTGTAAAAAATATGTTCTCGCCCCTGCCAGCCGTTGATCGCGCAAATCAGATAAAAGGCTACAAGCTGGAAGAGGACCCTATGTACAGAACAGAATTGTTATTGCACTTACCTTGTACCGGTTGTGGAGTGAAAAAGTCATGGGCGGTCGCGTGGATCCCGGTCTTCAAGCTGTCCTTGGGAATCGACTCGATGACTTCAGCACGATCTTGAAGGACCAGGTGCCCTGGGAAGCTGTCGAACGGGTGACGAACAAGGAACTTTTCCAGATCATGCCCTGTGCTGCCTCCGACATCGACCATGAAGACTGAATCATCGTCCCCGGTTGCGCCTTGTATCAGTCGCTGCTTCACAGGATAGAATCCCAAGTCGTCGTCGGACCAGTGTGGTCGATCGAGCATCCACGTAGCCATCATACTGGCAAGGCCCTGGGTCTGCCCACGTTGCGCGAATATGTCTAAAATATGTGTCTTGTCTTTCGCATTGAATGTATGTTGCGCTGGTGTGTTGAGGGGATCAGTTGGGCTGGTGTAGCCATTCTCTGCAAAGAACTCGGCCGTCTTCATGTTGATTGGGATGCAGGTATCGTGCCTGTTTCTCCACAGGGGCCAGATATCAGTCACTTTCATGGTAAGGGCTTCGTCTTCCCCTTCCGTGTCAGGTAACGCACATCAAAGCAACGCTCTCTCTGAACATGGGTTTTGTCATGGCTTGCGCAAACGGGTTCGGCACGTAGCTATCCGCATCGACCTGACGAAGAGAGTTCATCGCAGCCAGATGCTTCATCGTCCGTCCTGGGAGTGGAAGCTCGTGTCAGCATGAGGACAGTCCCTCTGCCAAACATCAAGAAGCGTGAAATGGATTGTCAAACGGGTTGGCCGAACCAACCAACCATGGCTCCGCTGAGCATGCTGCTGCAACCTGGGCACTGGATTTCGGACAGCCCTCTTCTGCTGCCAGATGCTCAAAGAGCCGCAGATCAACAGCCATGCGTAGCGCCGCAAGATGACTGGGCTGTTTGTAGTCGCTCGAGGTCAGAGAGAAAACACCAATGTCAAGGATGATAGCACTGCACACTGACCTCGACCCATGTCATTCTCACCACTGCCTCACTGGGAGTTTCCAAGGCCGAGGCAAGCGAACGACAAGCGTGAATCGCTGCTTCGCGTGTCTTGACTTCTCCCGAGCTAAAAGCCTGCACATGCTCATTGACATCGTGCAAAAGCTTGGAAATGACGTTCATGTCAACATGTGAAGGCAACGAGGGTGGCGCCATGATAGTTCGCGGATGCCCGGTGCGGAAGCGGTTCTAAAGAAGCAGGAGAAGGTTTATCGCAGCAGAGCCGACGACCCCTCCTTTCCAATCTTCGCCGTGGCTTGCGACGGTGCGAAAGGAAGCGACGTGGGCTTGTCGATGCATCGTGATGCTAGTTCGCAATAGGCTCGGGGATATGCGCCTTTATCGCCCCTCGCTTCCGCCGTCCAACACTCTCCTCCGCTTTCTACTCTAGAGACCTCCAGCTAGCTCCTACGCGCAGAAGTGGCTCCATTGCTCAAATGGCAGCCCACAACGAGGAAGTCATCCATGTTGACGAGGATGACTCGTTTGAGGATGAGACGTACGGCTCCTTGTCCGATGATGCGAGCAGCTATCTGACCTCTATCTCGTCGCACATCCGTAATGGCATTGAGGAAAATGGCCGGCAGTACCCCGCCTACGGCAGAAACATGTACGGCCTCCCCATCGACGAAAGGGAGCAGGAGCGCAACAACATCCAGCACATCAAGTTTCGCCTCATTATCGGCGGGTTACTCCACCGCGCTCCGATGCCCCCGGCCCCGGCGAGGATATTGGATTTGGGCACCGGGTCGGGCATCTGGGCGATAGAAGCCGCCGACCGGTACGAAACTGCCGTCGTGACGGGCGTGGACATCGCGCCCGTGCAGCCCGAATGGGTGCCCCCAAACTGCCAATTCGAGGTCCAGGATATCGAGGACGAGTGGCTTTTCCCTGCCAACAACTTCGACTTTATACATGCTCGCGAGCTCATCATGGCCATTCGCGACTGGGACCGGCTGTTCAGGCAGGCATTCCATCACCTTCGGCCGGGTGCCTACATGGAAATCGGGGGCATGTACCCGACGCCTACCTCCGACGACGGCACGCTGCCGGCCAACTCGCACCTGAAGGAAGTCGAAAGACTGTTCTTCGAGATGGCCGAGGCGATGGGTACACCCTTGAACGCGCCGCTCCTGTGGAAGGCGCAGATGGAGCGCGCCGGCTTCGTCGACGTCACAGAGTCCATTTACAAGGTCCCCCAGGGCATCTGGCCGCGAGATGCTCGGCTCAAGGACATCGGCGCCTACGAGAACTTCAGCCTCAGGAACGGGCTGGACGCCTACTTGCTCCGCGGGTACACCACCCTGCTCGGCGGCAATCCTGACGAACTTCAAATCCTGATCGCCGAGACGAAACGCGAACTGCGAAATCCAAAAATGCACAGTTATGTCCTCTAGTAAGTTTCTTGAAGTCTGCGCTAATGGTAGAGTGTGCAAAGACTAATATAGTTCAGCTACAATGTCTATGGGAGGAAACCTGGTCCTGTGTAGTCTTGAAATTAAAGAGCCAGTCTGCGTCTGTGTTACACCAACTTCACCTCATCTCGCGGCCATAGTGTCAGAACATCCTGACAGAAATGCCTGTCAACCACTCCACTGACGACAGTACAATGCGCAGTCGCTGATAGTTTTCCATGACACCAGGGAAGTCCGAAAAGTTGTGATCAGAATAATCCGCAATGAGCACGAGGCTGGGTCCAAAACCACTCCGACCAAGCCACCAGACCGACGATAATCATGACTGCACTCGGTCTACCTACAGTACCAACTTAAACAATCCGCTGCTGTTATTTCCCTGTCATGGCGGGTCCGACGCTTATCACCAATGAATATTGTCATCGCACTCTGCTCTCATCCACACAGCCATGGCCTGGAGGATGGAGTCTCAGGAGAAGGTTGTCCCAGGAGAAGGCAAGCTGAGCTCGGCTTGGTCCGGCCGTCTAAGATGTGTCACTACCCAAGGACCAGCATCCGACTCGTGGGTTATTGCCCTATTACAAAAAGGCATTCCAGGTTGACGCCGCCAGTCAGTCCAAGCCGCACCGACGACGAAAGCACTTTGAAGATTCATGAAGGGATTGCAATGGCACCGGAGCGGCCAAAATCCTCGTCCGTCTTTTCTTGACCGTGGCTGTACATCTTGACACTGCTTGTCCCTTTGCACCGTGCCACTGGTTTGCTCTAGCACTTTAGATCCAGCAATCGGGAACCTTGGCGGCCAATATTAGCAGGGAGCAAAGGTCTCCGCGAGTCCAATGAAAGTAAAATCGAGGCTCCAACTGGATGCGATCTGGTGCTAGCTCATTGGGTTGTTGCGTTCCAAATCAGCATCGGAAGGACTACTCTTTGCTGGTGTTTCAAGCGACGAGTGCAGAGGCACAGGGTACCGATTGACTGTGGTTGAGCTGATTGATCTAGCACGTCCTGCTGAAATAGCTCCTCGGCGCTCCATATGGAGCATCGTTCGGAAGGCATAAACGGCCTCTTCCGTGACGTGCCATGAATTGTAGACAACTAGTTCGCATGACCAGACTGCCTTAAACGATAGTAATGAGATATCTCTCGCCTGGGTGTCGTGGGTTTGCGATGATCTCTGCGCAACAGGACTCCGCCTCTGCTGCTCCGTCTGTGTTCAGAGCTCTCATGAAAGCTCTTATTTCGACTTCATTCTGCCCTTGGGCAGAAAACTGTCCGACTCTTGAAAACTCACCCTTCTTACCGCCGCCAAAGCAGTTCTTCCTGAGGCATCACCTATTTTTGAACCTGTAGGCTGTAAATGTGGAGTCCGATTGGTTCAGTTCCCGCTTCCCCACAGAACGTGTCTCTATATTCTCCTTGAGTTCCGATTGGGTGTTGTTCCAGTACAAACGAGCTAGACATTCGGCATCCATGTCCATGTCGCACACATTGTCTTGGGACCAGAATGGCCGGTAGCATTAGAGCCGATATATGTACAGCTTTTGTCCTCAGGCGCCGAAAGGACCCTATCGTCTCTCTTTGTAGTGGGGAACAGAACTGGTGACAGCTCTGCCAATTTACACCCCCGGAATGCTAATCATCTACCCATATCTTGGTCCTTGAAATATTTGTTCCTTTGATCTGAGGCCTGAAAGCTGGTATACCTCATTCGCCATGGCTTCGTCTAAATCGCAACAACAGTTCCCGGATTTGGAATGGGCCAAGCTCTTGCCCCCAGGCGAACATCCAAATTTTGTCACCTACCCCTTTCAACCTGGGAAGACAATATTGCCCAAGGGTCATACTCGTTTTCCTGGCCGTCGAGCTTTCCCTGTGGAAGCAATCTTTGACAGAGATGTCGCCATCCCTATGCGCGACGGAATCAAGATTTTTGCGGATATCTTTCGTCCAGTTGACTCGGACTCTGGAACAAAAGTGCCAGCCATAATCCCGTGGAGCCCTTACGGCAAGACTGGAAGCGGAGGACAACAATATGAGGTCATGGCACCTTTCCGTGTTGGCCTGCGCCTGGACCAGACATCAGGCTATGAGAAATTCGAAGGCCCAGATCCGGCCGACTGGATTCATCGCGGGTATGCCATTGTTAATGTGGACGCCCGCGGGGCCAATCATTCCGAGGGCAACATCGTGTTCTGGGGCCACCAAGAGGCCGAGGATGTCTATGATACCATTGACTGGATCTCGAAGCAGCCGTGGAACAATGGCTCGGTGGGAATGGCGGGTAACTCGTGGCTGTCCATCGCCCAGATCAACTATGCTTCCAGGTTGGAGCACCCGGCCCTGAAAGCCTTAGCTCCATGGGAGGGCCGTAACGACGTCTATCGTGATACCATGTATCGAGGAGGAAGGAAGCATAATCCGTACCTCCACAAGTTTCTACTAGCAGGGTTCGCTGGACCCAATTCGGCAGAGAATCTCCCAGCCATGGTTGCGAAGCGGCCCTTTTACGACGACTACTGGGACAGCAAATTTATCCATACCGAGAAGATCAATGTTCCTCTTTATCTTGTCGCATCATATTCGTCCCAACTTCACAGCCGCAGTGCCTTCCATACGTTTCGGACAGCAAAAACTCCTGAAAAGTGGCTTCGTGTCCATCCATACTTCGAATGGTACGATCTATACCGCCCCGAAATCGTGGATGATCTCGAAAAGTACTTCAACAGATTTCTCAAAGGAATAGAGAACGGCTGGGAGCGTGACACTCCACGAGTTCGTCTCTCACTTCTTGGATTCGAAGCTGGTGGCGGCGCTCTTCAGACTGTCCGTGAACGTCCTGAGCATGAATGGCCTTTGGCTCGGGTCAGGTTGACCAAGCTGTACCTTGATGCTTCGACAATGACCCTGCAAAAACTTTCAGTCAAGGAGGACTCCACGGTCTCGCATTCTAGCACCAATCCCAAATCCATCTCGGTACGTTTCAGATTATCTGCGAGAGTTTCGTTTCAAAAACCCACCAAGACAAGGCTGCTAATACGTATCCCATAGGACTTCACTTATCATTTCGCTGAATACACCGAGTTAGCAGGCTATGCCAAGGTCAAACTTTGGGTGTCCTGTAAGGACCACGACGATCTTGATGTGGTGGTACAGATCCGCAAGGTCTCCAAAGACGGCAAACTTCTCCAGCATCTTAACTATCCTTGCCCGGTTCCCATCGAGGAAGTCCCTGATCTTAATATAGCCAAGTTCCTGGGGCCACAGGGAATTCTGCGCGCTTCACATCGAATTACGAAGGTTGACGAGCTTTCGACCGATCAAGAGATCTTCTACAAGCACGACCGTCGCGAAGCTATTCCGCCAGGGACAATTGTACCCCTCGAAATCACGCTGTGGCCGATGGGGATGGTCTTTGCCCCAGGTGAAGGAATCGCACTACGCATATCGGGATTCGACATGAGCTTACCAGAAACTGATCGGATCTCTGGGGCGTCACTCAATAACGAGAATGTGGGAGAGCACGAGGTTCATACTGGGGGCAAACACGACTCCTTTTTGGTCCTGCCGTTTGTCTAAGATGTTGAGTTATACAGACGCAATCTTAGGAGATGAAGATTCGTGTAGATGGTTTTTCATAAAAGACATGTACCATGGACAGCTCCATTTTCCACACCGTGACCGGGATCAAGAACAATCGAGACGGTGGGTCGGTACCACCGGAAAGCTGTCCAATCGCAAATACCTCTCGAATCCCATTTGGTCCGGTTTCTCTCGCATGAGGTGGAGTTTGGCAATTGTCCATGACCGAAAGACCAATTCACCGAGCTTTACTGGGGCACATGACCTCGGATCGTACAAAGGTTTTCAGCTTGAGAGTTCGTACCGCGATGAAACGAATTCTGCTAATTTGACATGCATTGCCTATATCCGCCCCCCGCACGGGTTGGTACAAGACAAAGTCCAATGCCGAAAGTACTAGGTACATGTGGGGTACCCGGTTTTGCCCCGATCTCCGCGGCTTTTTGAAGGCGCACTACTGCTTCGAGGCCGAGACGAGCTTTCCAGGCTATTGCACTAGCCCGAGAGTGATCTCTCGCATCACAGAATCAGTGCATTTGAGACCCTGCCCTTGACACAAATTAGCTTCTCACAGTAGCGATTAGTATCATCTTACCTACCATCTTGTTGGTATCTCTCTTCCCGAATGGAGTACAGAAAGCCCCCGAGGGCTACGGTGGCGTGCGAGTCTTGCAGGAAACGAAAGGCAAAGGTATACTGCTCAATGGCAAACCGAACAGGTCGCGGTTCACCAAAACTAAGCTCACTTTTGGCCTAGTGTGATGAACGGGAGCCATGCAGTGCTTGCATAGGTACGTGGAAGGTGGTTCTTCCTTGGACGAGAAAATGACGCGGACTGAACATGATGGTGTCACATGAAGAGAATTCTATGCAGTGTCTGTATCGAATGAAGCCATCTGCTAGCAACAAAGCCGCACAGCGGCCTTTGCGGTGCCTTGCCCCCAGCAGGTCCAAACCCTCTCGAAGGTGTGTCTTACAGTGCTGTCGAAAGAACATGCGTGGATCCTGATGTCGACACAAGACATATCACTCAGCAACAGCCTTATGATCGCTCTGTGGAACCAGCCGAATCGACGCGTGATGGCTCTCCCCGTAGATTTACTGGTCAAATCGCAGAACGGGGCTCGCTTGGCCATGATATAATTCCCAAACAAGCGGGACAAACAAGACCTGCGACGAAAAGTCCAGAAAATGGCCCCGAGGAGACCGACCGAGCGTGTGATGTCGCACAAGATGGTACGTCAACCCCAAATCTATCCATCTGGACGACTCATGGGTCCACGGGTGCAAGTCAGCCATGTCTTCTAACCCGATCAGACGAGTCGCAGACGACGGTACAGTCATGCAACGGATACGGAACCATCGTCACTCGAGACCAACATGCAGAATTTTATGGCTGTGCATCAACCTCCCACTTCCTCGAAGAACTGCATAGCCGTGTCCGGTCCATGCAGAATGGGAACCTCGCCGATAAACAAACCCCTGCGGCAACAGCGCCGTGTCAATCTCCATCGGCACGGAGATATTTAGCTACGTCAAGCTGGTCTGGCTCTGTCGAAGCCGAGAATCCGGCCGTGTTTGACTGGTTCAGAACGTCCACCACGACAGCCGAAGCGATGGCTCGATTTCCTTGCGACGGTTCTCGATCATTTCTGGGTCTACCAGATTATCAGCGAGATCCGGCACTCGGTGCCGAAAGTAGGACCGCAGCGATCGAGATTGAGAAAGAATGTATCCGGTCGTACTTTGCCAATCTTCACCTCATCTACTTCTGTTTGGATATGGACGCATTTTTGGCCCATTGCGAATCCGAGGTATGGAAACGGCACCTGGCACTCACCCGCCAGAGATTCGAAGAGGAATCCTCGAGCTTCTTCGCGCTGTACGACATCGTGGTCGCGCTTGGTGCGCTCGTAGCCGGGCCTGAAGACCACGTTACGCGAGCTCTTGATAAAATGTACAGGCAGCATCACGCTTCTTCTGGCAGTCGCGTCTCACCCTTCCTCGGCAGAGAAAGACCGCCGCATCTCACTCTCCCTCTCGCGAGGAAATATTTCCTAGAGGCTAAAGCGCGGCTGGGAAGCCTCATGGGAGCATCGTCACTCGAGGTAATCCGAGCCTCGCTTCTGGTGGTATGTCTGCCCGCAACGTTATGGGTCTTGGAATCACACAACTAAGATAGAAATTGTCCAGTCTGTTTACTGCCAGTATGCCTTCATTCCTCACCAAAGCTACATGTTTGGTGGCATAGCGGCCAGGACTGCACTCGCCATGGGCAGTGCCAGCCAGCCGGATCTTCAGATGATGTCGGTCGAAGCCATCCGGACTTGGTGGTAGGTCTGCGTCCTGCCTGTCAAATCTTTTACCTTTTGAGATGCTGACTGGAAAGGTGTCTCTATCATCATGAGATGTACGAATCTTCCGCCATTGGACAAGTCGAGCTTGACAGCTAATCCCCACCACAGAGAGATCAGCTGTATTCTAGGTCGTGAATCTCTCATGCAGGAGCCCGGACATTACCCGGTTTTTTTGGCTCAGTTCGGGGTACGTCGATTTTCTTCAGTCTATATGCAAGGGGAAAGGGATCAAGCTAACCTGAGATATGCCAGGATCCGATGCCCGCCAAATATGAGCATGAAGATGCCACAAACACGTTCTGGGCAAGGTCAATGGTTGAATTGGCCCGTATTATCAGAATCATCTGCCACAACATCTATCATCCCACGACCAGTCTTTCTCCGAGGCACAAATTCGAATTTGCACAAAAGCTCGAAGCCGCCCTCTTGCAATGGAAAGCCAAGATCCTACCGATTTTCGACCTGGGCAAGACGACTCTGATGGAGAGTGAGTCCACCACGAAGCGAAAGTTGATTGCAAAGCTACGTAAGAACTCCTCCTCTCTCTTTATGCCTTTTCAACCTCCTCTCTTTGGGCAATGCCAAAACACTTGTAGAAACAGCATACTAAAAAGCGGATAAAGGCTTTCATCACACACGGATACTTCTCCATCGTCCCTTTCTCGTGTTGGCGGTCCGTCAGAACGACTGTGCATCGTACGCAGAGAGCGTTGATGCGTGTCTCGACGCTTGCAAACAGATCATTCGACTTCTGTACGATACTTTCCTGAATCGACCGTTCTTCCGAACGTGGTATGCTCTGAGGTCCAAGACGTGGTTGTTCCAGATCCAATACTGACAAACTGCCTCCAGGTGGTGCAATGCAACCTATGTGTTCGGAGCGGTCGTCACGGTACTCTACGCAAAAACGCTTCCCGCTCACGACCACAATGAGAGTCTGACCAAAGTGTTGGGGAATGCTTTGGACATCTTGCAAGCCATGCAAGGCGTCCCATGGATCGCCGAGTTATCTCGACTGACTCAAGAAATATGGCAGGTCGTACAAACATTGGCTTCTGGCCAACCGGGTACACCACGAATCTCTCCCGACAACGAGCAACTCCCGTCGGCTTCGCCGCGCCGGTCGTCCACGTGGCCCTTTCCGGACGAAGACGTGTTTGGAAGTTTCGCCGAACTGCAAGAAGAGCAGTTTCCCAGTTCTCTCGAAGGGAATCCTTTTGGTGGACTGAGCGACTTCTTTACGGATTCGGAACTCAATATCCCGTTCATACAGAACTAGTTGACATTAAGGGGAATTGAAAAACGGATCAAACGAAACCTTATGAGTGCGCTCAACGAGGAGGTACAGTCGTGGTTCTTGAGGTGCCAACCCACCTACGACAACCGCGTAAATGTCGATCCCTTGTAGCGCAATCGGGTGACAGTCACAGTGACAGTGTATATAAAAGGCTGGATATTACTCCTGGAACATACATGGTCTTTTGGCCATGACCCTGGCTCTCAAATAATTCTTCAAACGCCGCACGGTTTCTTTGACGGAACTTGATCTATTCTGTTTTCTTCGTATACACCGGCAGAGGTTGCCCTACGACGGAAGCTTGGATCTGCAAGGCTATGAATCTGGAATAATATCGCGCGTGGAGGACTCCGCCTCCTGTGAACCAGAGATTTTGGCCTGCAACGATCGTCAGGAGAGGTTTCTTTTTTGGGAAGGGGGCGAAACGTGGGCAGCCAGAGGCTCTTACAGCTTGAAGGTTTGAAGACGCCACGAATCTCGCCTTCGTCGTCTATTCCCCAACAATCGTCCAGTTTATTGGCGACTTCGGGACCCAAGAATTTGGCCACCTCTTTTCTGATATTGGTTTCGAACCCTGTACAGAAGACAATGACGTCTGCGTCCAGTGTGCTCCCGTCGCTAAACTTGATGCCGGATTTGATGTAAGAGACGGCTTTGGCGTCACTTTTGACCTTGATCTGCTCGTTCGAGGGCAAATTAGTGGGAATCTCGTCTTGTCTTTCCTCCCCCCCCCCCCTTTTTGAAAAAAAAAACAAACGAAAATCTCCGACCACGGGAACAATTGTAGAATACATACCAGTCCGGCCGCGACTTTGGCCGAGCATCCCACGTCTTGATAGTGGCCTCCAAGTCGTTCTCCTAAAGCCTTCCAAAGATCACAGTATCGTTCAACACGGAAACCGACACTCTCTAATCCGTCGAATCGTGCGTGGTCTTGGTTCACAGCCCTCCTTGTGCCAATCAGGCTCATTTTACGGATCACCGCCAAAGGGACTGTTATCAGGTCTCTGTCGGCTTCCGGCAGGTTGGTGTTTGTGTTATATATGGCTGACGGGGTAGAAAAGGTATGTTAGAGAGGGGGCTTCTCTTCCATCCTTCATTGATTGTTGGCACAAGGAAATGTTACTCACAGTTTGACCATTTCTGGTAATATTCGATTGGAAATACGGCTTTTTTTTTCCCTCGTCAATTCATGTTCACCAACAGGCTTGTAGAAGATGGGATACATACGTGTACGTGATCGTTGAACCATAGTGACCGAGGAAAGTCCAGCGTCCACCATATCGGCCGCTACATCGTGAGCTGCAGGTGCCATCAGTAACGGTCGTGCACGAGATGCCAATCCTGGCCGTGTCAACAGTTTTACCGGTATTTGCAGTGCCGACAACGACGCCAGCCTCCCCTTTCCACGCATGCGAAGCTTTGTAGTCCGCAGAATGAAGGACACGGCCTTTGAACAATTCCTAGACGAATGCCGGTTAATTGTACGGAGATTGTCTCGCTCGGAACAAAAGTATTGAACTGTACCCTGTTGGCAAGTTTCGGTATCGTCGGCGCCCAGCCTATCCCTATTGCGAACACAAGGTGGGCACACTTGACATTTTTCACCCGACCCCCAGCTGCAACCTGTAGATCCCAATCTTGGTCGTCTTCGTTGAACGATGCGGTACGTAGCTCCGATGATAACCAAACGTCCTGAATAACGGCCATGCGTTAGCTGAGTTCAACGGACAGAAGACTAAGATTTGGAAGTTGGCCGGCGTAGCATACCAGGTGGAATTTGTCCACGTATTCCTGGAACCCGCGCGCCAGGTCTTTGGATCCCAAGTAATAAGGGTAGTCACCGTCTGTGAAGATTCTCCCAAACGGCAGGTCGCCTGCAATTGACCATCAGAATGCATTGCAACGATGTCACGAGTGAAGGAACGGAGTACTGAAGTATTTTGACGTGTGATCTGGTTGGATGATTAGCCATTCTCGGGTTCAACTGCTCCTCTTTTGAGGGAGGACAAGTATAATATCTTACATGTGCATGATTCGTATCGGTTTATCCAGTTGTCGCCGATTCGAGCATTACGCTCTATAATGACGTGGTTTATCCCCATTGCTTTGAGTCGACCGGCGAGGCAGAGCCCGGCGAATCCAGCACCGATGATGACACACTCGAGAAATTGTCCGTCGGGTCCGCCATTCATTTCCGGCCGGGTTACAGGGTCCACCTGGAGCTGGTCAGGCCCGGGACGTCCTTGGAGCTGCTCAAGGACCGTCGTTATCAACCAGATTCGCCATCCAGATGTGGAGGTGGGGTCCGGTACGATGCCGATCTGGCCCTGGGACAATGTCGCCGGCGGACCGGCGGTCTTGAACGAAAACTTGGCCTGCACCCAGGAGTACCCGTCGCCCATTTGCACAACCTTTGACGAGCCAATTATAATCTGGAATTCGTGTGGCCGACGCTCAGCGTATA
This sequence comes from Fonsecaea multimorphosa CBS 102226, assembly GCF_000836435.1. Classification (NCBI taxonomy): domain Eukaryota; kingdom Fungi; phylum Ascomycota; class Eurotiomycetes; order Chaetothyriales; family Herpotrichiellaceae; genus Fonsecaea; species Fonsecaea multimorphosa. The sequence goes on from NW_015971643.1 coordinate 1,044,496, forward strand.
ACTTCCGCCAAACGGAGACGATCTGCTCTGGGCCATTGAATGTTCGCAATGTGCCGGTCATGGAGCAAGCATCTCGCCACATGGCATTGTCCGCAAGACTGTCTGCATTCAGATGCTCTAGGTCCTTGAGCAAGGACACGGCTGCAGCCTCGTGATCGACATTTTGGTCAACTTGAGCCAGAGGGAGCGTGCCTGGGAGGTCCTCAATTGGATATGTCGGCACCGGTGGGCGGATCTCGGACTTCACTTGTTCCATTGTCACTGTGTCCAGCGCGAGCGCATTAGATATTTTGGAGGCACTTCGTTGTATGACTTAGAAAACACATAGGAAGATGTGAAGATATATTGTATGTACACAGATATGAACCTACTTAAGCCCTTACTACTTGCTGCGACTCCGGTCGCCTTCCAGTCTGGAAACAAAGGTTGTCGTTACCCTGTAATGAATAACATCCCTGACGGCATCTCGATCGTCCGGATGTAATTGACCACATTCACGGATCCGATTAGTTAGTCTATCCGGGTCTTTTCTGCCGAAGCATCAATCAATTACTCTAGTTCAGCTGTAAAGGAGACTTGGTCGGGACTCTTCCAATCGGCAACAAGACCCTACTTTCCGGCCCTGCTCTGGTGGGCTTCCCCACGAGGTGGCACAGGACACTCGGGAGGAGGTGCAAGACTCTGCAAAGAAAAAATGTCTCGGGGTACGTTCACTCTTGTCAGAGATAAAAACCTGTGTGAAGACATGGAAATACGTGCCAATTGAAGTCCCTGACTCCGTAAAACCCCAGAGCCCCGCACATTCTACACAAGAAGAGCTTTCCTTCTTACAGAGCGGCGACATGAGCAAGCTGCTCGTGGTCTTTGGCGCCACTGGCCAGCAAGGCGGCTCGGTGATCGAGTACGTCCTCAACGACGCGGAGCTCGCGAAAGAATACAAGATCCGCGCCATCACTCGAGACACTTCCAAGCCTGGGGCGCGCTCCCTACGAGACAAGGGCGTGGAAGTGGTCAGCGGAGATCTCGCCAAAACCGAGACCCTACGACCTGCTCTGCGCGGAGCTCACACCGTCTTCGCCATGACGAGCCCCTTTGAAGGGTTATCCAGGGAGCAGGAATGTGAACAGGGCAAGGCAATCGCCGACAGCGCGGTGTCCGAGGGGGTGCAATTTTTCATCTGGAGCACGCTCCCCAGCATCGCGAAAATCAGCCATAATGTCTTCACCCAGGTGACCCACTTCGAGGCGAAAGCCGACGTGGAAGCCTACACACGCGGGTTGTCCATCAAATCCGCATTCTTCGCGCCGGGCTTCTTCATGCAGAACTTCCAGGCCATCATCGCTCCTCGGCCAGTCGGCGACGGGACCTATCAGCTTTCCAACGTCCTCAAACCGACGACCCAGGTCCCGCTGTTGGACGTGGTCGGAGACACGGGCAAGTTCATCGGCGCCATCCTCGCGGCGCCGGACAAATTTCAGGGCCAGGTTCTCCGGGCAGCCACTAAATTGTACTCCATGGAGCAGATTGCCCGAATCATGAGCCAGGCCACGGGGAAGACGGTCATCTACAAGCAGATACCCGAGGAGACGATGCGCAATGCCCTGCCGCCTGGCCATGCGGCTGAGCTGGTGGAGATGATGATGTATTACAGAGAGTACGGATATTATGGACCGGGCACGGAAGAGATGGTCGAGAACACGGCCAAGCAGGCGAGGGGCAGCTTGACTACGTTTGAGGAGTACCTTGGCCAACATCCGTTGAAGCTGCCGTGATTCCAATCTAGATACGACACAGTAGTTGCTCGAGATCTGCAAAGACATCAGAATACCGCTGTACCGATGTTAGACTAAAAGGGGGCCCACTTCTGTTTCCTAGGCTTATGGTCTGTAACATGGTCAACCTTTTGGAGACCCAGAATGCTCATTCCATTTCCGTCGGTTGTCGTCTTCATTCGGAAGGGGTAAAGCACGCCGAGCCAATAGGATTGGACATACTCTTGTCATTCCCATTAGTCTCACTCCCAAGCCAATAGGATTATGAACTTTTTGATCATTACCATTGGTCAAATCTCCGAGCCAATAGCAGACAAGCAGAAGGGGAAAAGAGAAAAGGGAAAGGGAAAGGGGAAAAGGGACCTCGATATTCTGACATAGTCTGCAGGGCACAGCTGGCGGTGACCTGTCTCAGGGAAGAAAAGGCGCGCGGAACTATTCTACTTTTTTACCCTAGCTACAGATCTTTACGGTGAGCGAGGGGTCTAAACCAAGACACCATTTGTTATACTTCTTTGCTGGAGCTCGACGAGATCAAAGCTACTGGTCATTGTCAACATCAACGATACTGCTTAGTCACTGCCACGCTGCACAGTGTCAAGCTGCTCGATCAACTCATTCAAGGTTCACCAGGCTCCGGCCTCGGCGAGACATCGGTCACATCCAGAAGAATGACACATTTGTCCTCAGCTATGAGGATCTACTTGTCCAACTTGCACAATTTCACATATTCATCAAAGGGTGAACCTGTAGACGGGCCATTCATGAAGAGACTTTGCCAGGATCAGGGGATAGTTGTGAGATGACATTGCGGAGACATTTGGTCCTTTGGCGAAGCAAGTACACTTGAGAGAAAACCTGCAAACTTTGTCCTACAAGCACGAAGCATAGACCTGATCATATTCGATACTGAGGTCCATGGTAAGAAAGAATGCCGAATCAAACCTTCAAAGACTGCAAATTCCTCCCTTTCCCATTTTTGTATACCTTTGAGCCTCTCATTAATCCGCCAACGGTCTCCCATACCGTGACAAAACAAAACAAGCCCATTACAGTACTGAGCAACTGGACGGCATCAAAGTGGTCGTCGTCCACCAAAAGCAACAGGACCAAAATTATTGCGACGACAAGTTGCACCCCTACCCGCAACATCTTGGGCATGATAAGTTCGCCGGGATCTTCGGTGCGAAACAAGATAGCCAAGAGCCAAAGACACAACATGCCAACGCCGAGGCTGCAATTTGCATCCGACCCCATCCCAGCTATGCAGATTCTCCTCTTCGTCAATGCTTTCCATTCCGATATCCTCAGGATCCTCAACGCCGATCATCCATACGCTTCGACTCGATCTTTTTGACTCTCTTCGCCGCATTCGCGCCGGCATAAATGGCTGAAGTTCCTGTTTATCAACGCAGGGAGTATAGTGTGCAGTCTGGACGGCATAGCTTACTTTCTAGAAGCGGAGAAAATGGCTGGGATTATTCGTCAAAAGTGATATCTCCGTTGTGATGTTGGTTGTTTCGTCAGGGTGGTGTTCGCGGCTCTGACGCGTGGTCAACGTGAGAGGATCACTGGATTGTTGAGCTCCTCGTGGCACTCCGAGCCAGCTCGACTGTTTCTCTGAGAGTGCCTAGGGGAAACCGTGTGGAGGTGGGAGCTCGTCGTCCGACTGCCCCCAGAGTTTCCTCTTGGTACCTTAGGTCTCCTAGGGACAACCTCTACTACAAATATACTCAATATACGCCTGGGAGGTCGATAATGGGACACGTCCCTACTTGCTGCAGGGGTCTTGAGGAAGTCCAATCATCAAGACCCTCAGGGGATGTGCTGTGCACCGACCTTCCGTCAGCGTCGCACCATCTCAAGCCGAGGCGATAGTGCCAGTCCTAACTTCCGCGGCTCGCGCGAGCTGGGGTGGAGCATAGGGCGGCATCACCCTATGCCGGAAGAGGGTGAGTGCTCTGCAGTTTTCCCCGACTTTGGCGGAAATCTTTGTGCTACTGATCGTTGTTCCAATCGACCTCTTTTCACGAAATAGTATATCGTCGAATGTCGAGTACGAACACCGTCACTAATTTGTAAAGCGAGGAAAATCAATTGCTTGACTGACACCTTACTTGTCAATTTCATCCGTCAAGAGCACACCTAACGACCACAATGTCGGTCGCCCTCCGCCCCTGCCTGCGACCTAATTCGCTACCCAGTTTACCCTCGGCCACCACCTCTACCACCTATGTCTGTCAAGCATGTCGGCACGCGCGACTCATAAAGCGACCGAAACGACCATACACATTCACTCAACTAGTCACACTCTCTGACGGTAGTGCTTTCACGATGCGGACCACATCTCCTATACCGGTGTACAGATCGACCCGCGACACCAGAAATTCTCCCTTGTGGAACCCTACCTCGAAGGAGCTTCTGAATGTCGAAGACGATGAGTCAGGAAGGCTGGCAAGCTTCCGAGCCCGATTCGGCACCAGCTTCGATAGTTCAAAGACAGCAAGGAAGACCGACGAGGTCGCCGCAACCTCCCCCGCAGACCCTACCACAAACCTTCCTCCCCCGTCAGGGAGCAGAGCAGCCCCTGCAAAGGAACCGTCGTTTGAGGAGGAGCAGAACGTGTTTGCCGAGGATGACATGAACCTATTGGACTTTGTCAGCTCATTCGGCCAGGAAAGCAGTCCACAAAACGCGCAGCCGCCGCCGAAAAAGAGTGGGAAAAAGTAGGACCAGCTTCAGCTTGTGCATGTACTTTGAGCATTTCTGCATTGCAGCTGGCGGCACATAGAAGAACGACCAGCAGAGACGGACTGGCCAATGTACATTACATGCGGAAGAGCGACCAGGTAGACACTGGGCATTGTATCAAGTTGCGTTTCTAGCTACACATTGCGCTTTTGGCGTTGGTCCGGAGCCTTACAAGATTGCTTGTCATGAGGCCTCTTGGATTATGCCGTGGGGCGTACCATGTGGTTGAGCTTGTCCATCAAGAGATGAGCTCAGTCCGAAGCAGCGGTGCTGTATACTTGTACAATCACGAGGAATATGCTGGATAACGTAGCACACCGATGGATCTGCCATATTTCGCGACCGAAGTTGTTAAAACAATCACAACATGTTGTTGCTGATATAGCCCAAGCATACTATTCTCGTCCTCTTCGGACGCAAAGTCACAATGGCTATGAATTGTAGGTACCAGCTTGTTAGGTAGAAAACAGAAGGCCCGCAGTGGCAAGCCTGCATCCGAATCACACGTGAGTCCGGGGAATTGGCGAATTTGGCTTTCCTCCGCATTGCAAAGGTCCAGGCAATAACCACCTCGTCGATCTACAGCGATTTTACGTCTCCTTCTCTACGCTCTATATCTGCAAAGATGGATGACTCACCGTGGGGTGGTAGGCGATTGCTTCTTGGGTATGCTGTTGCTGATTACGCTGACCGGTTTGGGTAGACGTTCCATCTCAGTCGCCGTCAGAAAATGCGAATGCGCAGGATTTGGCCAGCTCGGCCAAACCAAATGACAGTATGGATATACTCTTGATTTCTGGCTGAGCTCAACATGCTCATCTGAAATTTAGCCCCCCCTTCCACGAAACAGACCTCTTCCGGACCGCGTCCTCCTTCGTCTCGAAAAATCCCAGCCCGCAAGATCGAAGTACAACCGACCAAGCTCGAAGCTGTGGATGATTCCTTAGATCCTCTCGGGCCCTTGGGAGCAGATCCAGCTCCAGCGGCATCTTCCATTTCTGTAGATCAGGCGCCGACGCCGCCGAGGAAAGAGCTCACAGCAAGAGTGAACCGACAGCCTTCTGCGACCTCGCCTGGTCTGGGCGGTCCGGAGTATGAAGATACCACTCTTCCTGTCGGAAGACCCAAGGGTCCCCCGCCGGTGCAGCCACAGACCAGCGCTCCTGCGATCCGACAAACCCCATCCAGTGTGAGCGTGGAACAGGCCGCCAAACCGAGCTTCGAGATCCTGGTGGGCGATCCTCACAAGGTCGGGGATTTGACCAGCAGTCACATTGTCTACTCAGTTCACACAAAGGTATGTAAATCGGATTAGGCGCTTGCTACGGGTGCTGACGGTTGCAGACAACCTCAAAAGCATACAAACAGCCCGAGTTTACCGTAACACGTCGGTATCGGGATTTTCTTTGGCTCTATAACGTATTGCACAACAACAACCCTGGCGTGGTCATCCCTCCACCTCCCGAAAAGCAAGCCGTGGGTAGATTTGATAGCGAGTTTGTCGAGTCAAGACGTCAGGCGTTGGAGCGGATGCTCAACAAGATTGCCGCTCATCCCATCCTCCATCACGACGCCGATCTCAAGATCTTCCTCGAAAGTGATGCTTTCAACATTGACGTCAAGAACAAGGAGAACCGAGAACCGGATCTGGGTCAGAATAAGGGTATGCTGAGTGCTATCGGAATCAACGTCGGTTCGTCCAGCGGCAAATTCGTGGAGCACGACGATTGGTTCCATGACCGCAGAGTCTACCTTGACGCCCTAGAAAACCAGCTGAAGGCGCTTATGAAGGCGGTCGACACGGTTGTCGACCAACGGAAGGGTCTTGCCGCCGCCGCAGGAGAGTTCGCCGCGTCGGTCAACAGCCTCGCTCAGGTCGACCTCTCCCCCGCCTTCTCCGGTCCGTTGCTAGGGCTGTCGGACGTGCAGACGAGGATCCGAGAGCTCTACGAAAGACAAGCACAGCAAGATGTTTTAACCTTGGGAATTACCGTGGATGAGTATATTAGACTTATTGGCAGTGTCAAGCAAGCTTTCGCTCAGCGGCAAAAGGCGTTCCATTCGTGGCATTCCGCAGAAAGTGAACTGGCCAAACGGCGAAGTGCTCACGAGAAACTTCTACGGCAGGGCAAAAGCCAGCAAGACAAGCTGAACGAAGTCGGTGCCAGCGTTAGCGACGCGGAGAAGAAAGCGCATCAAGCTCGGTTGTTGTTTGAAGATATGGGTCGTTTAATGAGGGGAGAGCTGGAAAGATTTGAGCGGGAGAAGGTGGAAGATTTCAAGAGTGGCGTGGAGACCTTTTTGGAGGGTGCTGTTGAGGCTCAGAAAGAGGTACGTCTGGTTGTCTCAAGAAGAGGGGATATTTGCTAACACGGCCAACAGCTGATCGAACTGTGGGAAACTTTCTTGCTCCAAATGGATGCCGAAGACGAGGCTCCTCTCAAGGGTCAGCCGGCTTCAGGCGAGCCGGCAATATCGGAAAATCCTGGCCCAACAGGGCAGACTGGTGAAGGCGAGACTGGCGAGAGTGGCGAGTCTCGTGAAGCCGCCGCTCCAGCCACAGCAACAGACGTCGCTCTCGAGCAGGATGCCTAGTATTCATCCCTCGAGCGGGTTTAACCAGTCAGTATTGAAGATGCAAGCGACGATGTTCCAAAAGGGCCGCATTGAACGGGCCTCTACTTGGCTGGTGGGTGCGTTCATGCGTCGATTCACTTATCGCTAGATACCCAACCGCATGACCTCAATTCACTCACCACCTGCTGTCCTGTTGCCATGTAGCCACTGGCTTCGACTTGGTCTTTATTTTGATTGATGTTTAATCCTGTCCCCTCCTCATTTCTCAGGTAGTGTTGTGCCATCGGTCAAATTCAAGGTACCGCGTTGTGCAAGAGTCATTCCCTCCCTCGCGTCCACCCAGACCGTGCTCACTTTGAGCTCGTCAATTCCAACTGAGTTCATTGGGAACGGAAACAGATTGGCAGTCAAGAATCAGGCAATCTCAACAACATCACACAACGCGACTTCCTCATCATATTTCCTCCGCCAAGCTGTGCCTTCCTTGCGAACTTGGAGGTCGCCCTAACGATCCACCCGGCGACCGCGATAGCGACCGCGTTGACACAAGTGCAGGACAACGACCAGACCTCCTGCTCCTTGACCCATCCTCCATTTCCCCCTTCCAGTCACCGCGTCATCGCGACGGCCGTAGAGTCAAACACCAGATCCTGGTTCACCAGAACAGCTGTGGACATCATGGACACCATAACTCTTTCCCTGTCCAACACCACCGACGGTTTGCCAATGCAAACCCCGAGCGTCCAATGGCGAAGTGAAGATTCCCAACACCCAGGCCCGTCACTATGGACCGTGAATGAGATCGATCTCAGCGCCGGTGCAAGCTCGACAACGGCCGACACGTCAAGCCCGACTCCTCCATCACCGTCGTTTACCTCGTCTCTGCTGGCGACATCTCTGTCTATGACCACCATCATCACATCGCCTTCGTCATTCCCGTCGCCTAGCTCCACTGTATCTTACCTTTCTTCAGCGACGTCGGCGTCCTCCACTGTGAACAACCTCAACCCACCACCGTCCTCTGCCTACACCACGGGGATATACATTGCGCTTGGAATATTCGTATTCTTCGGCATCCTGTGTGCTTTGGTCACCACTCCTGTCTCTGCAAATGCGATCAAAGGGGTATTCAGATGTTGTCGAAGAGCTGGAGAAGAATGAGGGCAAACAGGAAGCAGCAGTGTGACCGACGTTCAAGAGTTGGATTTTGGTATACGCGCCATATCAAGAAGAACAAGATGCAGCTAAAGAGAGGAAACAATGGCGGTCGCAACGACATGTGACAGTTTGATCTGTGTGAGACAAGAGAGCATTGTTGTCTGAGTGTAATAACTGGGTGGTGGGAGTTTGGCGCAAATCTTGTCGGGATTTCATGTCGGGCCCTGTGGACAACAGCAAGGGGATTTCATGTAGGGGCCCTGTTGAGAAGAGTTTGCTGTCATCGATCGTGAGCGAGTCACAATTTCAGATGGCGGCTTCCTGCACCATATTCTGTGTGCCATGTTAATGGAGTGATCAAGCAAGTTCACTGCCTTTCCTGAGTGCAATCCTGCTGGCCTTGATAGAGGGAAGATGAAGCCACAAAGCTGAAGGCATGAGTTCTTTAGTGATCATGTCAATATTTTCCTTACCATTCCTGCCCGCGGTGACTGCTTGAGGCATACTACAAACCACATCATACTCTCGATACGACTTCCCGAGATATCTGCGAAGTGTAACCCACGTTGTCCCCGCCTCCCCCCAGCTTCCCTCGGCGCCAGAGGATGGATGTATGGAGGGCAAGGCGGGATTGCGGAGTGCTTGGGCAAGAGGGCGAATGGGCTGATGCATTCCCGCCTACCCCATGCATCGTCGCCAGTACACCATGGCATTCTCTCCAATCCGATCCAAGTAGAGATGCGGATGACAGATGTCCTTGATTAATATTCAGTGAAGGTGGAGAATACGCAGTTAACATATAACGCACCTACAGTGCAAAGGCTTGTCCGGAGTATATAAGGTATGTATGTCTGTCTGTCTGTGAGTTAGTATTTCTCGTAATGCACTGCTCCAGTTTTCCTTGCTTCTTCTTTTATATCTAACCAGCTCTCTTCCCCCACACCTCTCTGTTCGTGTATACATCGTTCTATATCTCTGTCTCAAAGCATCGTTCGTCGCCTCCTCCGTACAGAACAGCAAGACATTCAAACGTACTTTGTACAAAGTACACTGCGAGGTACTCCCCTCTAGAGTATCTGTAGGGAGTACTCATCCCGATCGGTACCTGAACTACCTATCACTTCTGATATCAAGTCGGGAGAAAGAGGCAAGATATATATATACCAGGTATATCAAGATGCCTTTCTACGAGGTGAGCTCCTATCCCATATGTCCCATGCAATGACTACTCTCTCTCTCTCTCTCTCCATTACTTTTTGCTCATATACCTAACTCACACCAACAAACCCCCTTGACACTTGTGGTTGACACTAAACGGGTGTATAGATCCAACACACCTACCCCCTCACACGCAGCCAAAAGCACCACTTCGCCCAAGCCATCACGCGGCTCCACTCGACGACGTTCCTGACCCCCTCGCTCTTCGTCAACGTCAGTTTCCACCGCCTGCAGGCATCATCCCCACGCCACGCCGCCGCCGCCGCCACATCAACCGCCAACGAAGATGTCGATGTCGACGACGAAGACAACACGTACTTCCTAGCCGGCAACCCCGTGCCGCACAACCACGCGGGCCCGAACCGGTTGCTCGCCATGGTCCGCACATCGCCGGCGCGCACCAAGGCCGTCTTCGACGACCTCGCGGCCAAGCTTGAGGCCGAGTGGGACGCCACCGTGCTCGGACCGCCGCCGGGAAAGGGAAAGGATAACAAGGTCGAAAAGGCGGCGAAAAGGATGCACTTTATCGTCTTTTACCCCATGGTCGCCGCGAGGGAGAATGGCGTGACCATTCCGGATGTAAGTGATTACACCCAGCACGAGTGTGGTAATAGCGGAAGCTGGTTCCAACCAACCCCCCTTTCTTTATTCTCTCTACTTTTCCATTTCCATTCTCTTTCTCTTCTTCTTCTCAAACTCTTCTTGCCCTGGTTACTTACCTTGCTCACGCATGCATGCAAAGGCCGGCAACGAATCCTCCTGGCTCCGCGACAACATGCCCTTCTTCCGCGCGCAGGCGTACGACCACGACGACGACAACTTCCGCGACATGATTGACGAGATCAACCAGCGTCCGGACCTCAAGAAACTACTCGGCGAATAGGACTGGACTGGGCCCGACTCGACTGGACTGGACGGGTGGGGTAGGTAGGGGAGAAGGAGAGGGATCCCTTCTAGTAAATGCTGGTGGAAGTCAAATGTACTCCACATGCGTTGTTGAGCTTGTCATGATATATATCGTACTGTTTGCCTCGCTCAACAGGACAACGTAGCGATATGTCCTTGCAGCTGAGAAGCTCTTTGGATCAACCGATATCAATCTGACCATGGCTCTGCCAGTCCCATCGTCTATGTTGAACGCTGCTTGAGAGTATGCCACCTACGCTTGTTAAGACATAATTATACCCATACCGAACAGACAATAACTTCCCTCCTTTCCTTCTGGCCTAGCAGCATCCACGCCAATCCCACTTATCCTATGTAAACTTGCTACCCTGGTTCATCAGCCGGAAGCTTTACGTCTTGGTAAAGGTCGTGTCAATCTGCTGACTCCCAAATAGGTGACCCAGCACCTCCCCCATCCACCTCTGAAACATCTGCCCTGATGATCACAATCTTGTCCCCCCTCTCTCTAGCCTCGCGCTCGGGGCTGTCACGAATCTCGACCTCAACCTTGACACCCTGACGTTGTTTTGAACCGTTGCGGCTTGGGCCAGGACTCAGACTGAACTGCTGCTGGACAGCGCGCTTTTGTTCCCCAAATGAGGGCCGATGGGTGGAGATGGACCTTCCACGAATGGGAGTCTGAGGCGGAGGCTTCCGCGGGCTTGATCCTGATTCACCTTCTTGATCAGCCCGCGTGGGTGGTGCTAGGACCTGTTTTTCCGACATGGCACGTTGAAGAGGAGTCCTAGGGGGTGGCTTTTTATCGTCTGTTTCTGTGGGCATCTTCTGGATGAGCTCCTTCCCTGGAGTTTCTGGCTTCGGATCAACCATTTTCTCCTGTCTTGTCTCGTCGCGATTTGCTTCGGTCTGCCTTCTTGGGGTTTCAGCTCGAGTTGGTCTTCGACTGAGACGATCTCTCTCCGCATTTCGCCGTCGCTGCTCTGCATCGTCTTTCTCATTTGCAGCCTGCAGCAGATCCTGAACTTTGCTCCTCACGATACTAGGTCGAGTGGTGGGATAATGTTCGTCCTTTGTCCCTGCATCAACGGCAGGCGTGTCGGTCTCCTGAGCTGGTGCAGAGGCTCCCTTTTTAAAAATGCTCCATCGGAAAGGCCAGCTTATTGAAGGCTTCCTCCCTTCCTTGAAAACATCGTCGCTTGCCGTCTCTTCTTCAATAGGGTAGGGAAGTTCAGAGGCAACAGGCTCTTGTTTCATGCTGCTCGGAGGTCTGCTGGTCTTTTCTTGCGAGACGAGGGTCGGCAATGTCAGGGGAATCAAGGGAGTGCCTGGCCTCTCTTCAATCGTGTCTCCAAACTTGATACGGTGGATCTTCTTAGTAGGGCGGTGCTGATGCTGATGTGATGGCTCATGTTCGTGCCCAAAATGTTGACAAACTTGTTCATGACCGGTGGGCTTTCTGTTGAGGCTCTCAAACATGGCAGCTCTTTGCTTGACAGGACTTCCAGCTGGGTCTGCAGGTGGTTTCGACCACGGAGCAGCAGGAGACACTGGCTTCTGAGGTTGTTTGCTGCTCATGTCGTGTTGTCTTGGCTGCTCTGTCTCCTTTTCCCCCTCGTAAGCTACTCTCGTCGATTCCTCACTGCTACGAGGCGCAACAGATTCGGTGCTGACGCCACGGGACCGAGGACGACGCTGCGATGGACGACGAGCTTGCCGGGTGGATGCTCGACGAAGGACAAAACCGGGCTTTGGGGCGAGATTGACGGGCTGCTCGCTGGAAGTGACTTCGGGTTGGGGTGAGCTATTCTTGATCGCATCATCCAACATGGTATTCAACTCGTCCATCGTGTAAGAACGGCCCCGTGATGGCTCTTCCTGGACAGTGGCTTGCGTGGGAGCCACGGAACGAAGTCGAGATCTAGCCATGGCAATCTCCAGCGCAGGATCATCTGCAACGTTCTCCATGGAGCGATGTTGGCGGCGGAGTTGATGACCGACTTGGCGCAGAGCCGGCCAGTGGACAGAAGGTTTTTCGTCGCCAGGTCCGTCCATGCTGGTGAAAGGCCGTACAGGAACGATCTCGTGCCTGTCTCCTTGGGAGGCCCCGGAAGGACGGCCATCTCCTCCGATACCTTCGTTGCCATCCATGGATACTCGCCCGGCTGGAGGGGTAAACTTGGAGACTCGGCTTCGCCCTTGGCCAGAGAACAGACTGGCGTCTCTGGCCTCGCGGAGGGCGCGAGGAGGGAGAGTGAAGGAGGGGATCTGTGTCTGGAGTTGCTGGACGTCCTGGAAGACTCGAATACGGTTGGCCACTGTGCCATTTTGTGGACTGCAGATTCATTAGCAAGGTGGCCAGCGAGGCGAGACGACAGAACAGACCTGTGCGAGCTATCCATGTTCGGAGATGAGTAGGGCAGCTATGTTGATAAGGGACCTATTATGGTGACCGCAACGCTTTGAGGGAAGAAGTAAATGATAATCCCAGCTAAGAATATGAACGTACCCTGAGAGAAGAGAGGAAGGAAAGGATCGTTCCTGACCAGAGGTTCTAGCGCAGGAAACCAAGCTCCGATATGGCAGGAGCAGGAACCACATCAACCAGGATTTTCAGATGAGATGTACACCGAACTTGAAGGGCATCATGCTCTGGTGGTCTTCGCAGGGCAAGAGCAGAATAAGCTCCGCACTCAAACATGGTAGAGAAAGAGAAGGGCACGAAATCAAGCAGCGCGTGCAGAATGGATCAATTCAAGTCATCTGAGACTCGGAGAGCACTCCTTTTGGTTATCCTTCTGCCTTACTCTATATGTACAAAGCGTAGTGAGCCAAATTCTTATTTCATTGCCGCCTGCAATGATTCGAGAACCTGTGAAAGGCAGTCAGTACCTCACCTGTAAGCCAATTGTATATTTTCTCACCTCGAGCTCAATCTTGGCCTCCGCGATGTCTTGCTCGCTTCCGCTTCCACTGGCAATCTTCTGGGCCTCTGCTATTTGTGACTTGACCGCCTCTTCGCTGAAGTCCTCCAGGGGGAACCCTTCCACGGCGTTTATGCTCAGCACCGAATCCGGTTGGACGACGGCGAAACCTCCCGAAACTGGCAGCAAATCATTCGGTGTCAGCCATTGATGCTCATATCCCATGTTGCGGACCCTCTCCCTCCAGAAGTGGAACGTACGGAAAAATTGCTTGCTCCCACCGCTCTCCTCGATGATTTCGATCAAGCCCGGCTTCAACTGCTCAATGGAGGGAACGTGCTGGGCAAGGATACCCATTTCTCCGGACTCGGCAGGAATGTTCACTTGTACACTGTAGGTGTAGTGTCAGCTCGGACCTTAACGAGGATTCGAATGGAGATTCTCGAGTTCCGAAGCCGCTGGGCAACATACACGTCTTGTGAGGAATAGATGGACTAGATATCGACCACATTATCAGTTCAATTCTTCAAGCCAAAGTGTGCCTCCACGCTTCTTGCTTCGCAGGCCAGCGCATCGTGGGGGAACGTACCTGGTGAGGAAGAGCCAGGGAGAGCTTTATTTTGTCGGAGACGGCGTCGGCATACCCTCTTCGTTGGATCGGTTTGAGGACAACGGCAGACCTGGCGCGTAGCGCTGCTCGGGACAGTCTGAGGGCACTCATGGTGAAGGGGAGCTTCCGAGTTGTGGACGAAGAAGGCTGAGGACGGTAGCGAGCTCCAATTGAGCTTTCTGCGGACCGTGATGTCGAGATGGCCAAGCTGCAAATCCGTAATTGGTCTAGAGCAGGATGTTCAAAAGGAGTAGGTTTGCCGACTGCTTTCCAGGCACGCAGGAAAAGCTCAAACAGGGCATCGCATATTAACTGGAACTGGGCAACATCAAGTAATGCTCACCGTGAGGTCGAGACAGTGTTGCGTTAGCGTTACAAAAGCAATTATGTAGAGTGAGGCGTGTGTGGTACAATGAGGCTCATTTTCGCCAAGCAGCCCACGCCCAGGCCAACTAGGGTGTTAGATGCATGATCCGATAAACACAGTCATGTTGACCCAACGTGTCTTGTAGTCCCGGACAGTGAAGCTCTATATATCATTTGCGTAACAAGATAATCTGTGTTCGGGTTGCGCATAATCATTCCACACAGCAGGCCAGTGTTTTGCTCAGCAGACCAGATACGCCGAGAGAATGGCTCAGTGACGCAGTTCTCAGCCGCCGTATCATCATATTGTGACAGATGATCGGTCACCAGGGCAGCATATGGGTTTCCAACACTCCGCGTCCATGTAAAGGTCCTTGAATGCCCAGCAGTCGCTTTCGCGCTATCAATTGGTGGGGAAAGGGAAGCTTACAAGCCAGCCGCAGAATGCGTGCGAAACCAGGCGCACTACTTTTTGCACTGCAGCAAGAAACCGCAGCTGCCAGCTCCACGGCATTTGTCGAATATGCCATCTTGCCATTGTGCAGGAGTCGACACAGGCACGCCTCACCAAATGCCGGCAGGCGACCCGAGGCTATTGCTGCCGTCAATAATAGCACCAGGCCGAAGATAGATGAGCCGTAACATGGCATATTGTTCTGCACCGAATGCCAGTAACTCTTTTTCGCTCTTTGGACGTTGAAGCTGTCCAACTTCTGCAATTCGTGATGTCGAAGCAGCACTATACCTGGGCGCATCCGCCCGACATTCATAAGGTGGACGGCATCCAGAGCTATTTTGGCCGATATCAGATCTTTATCGGACGGTAGGAACACCCATTGTGAGGGTCGGTGCGGGCGTCCGGCGTCCTAGATGGAGATCTTAGAGATAAAGTTCCTGCATTCCGGCAGGCAACTTGAACAGTTCGAATCCTTCTTCCACTTTCTTATTCAATGGGTTTTCGTCCATTTTGGCGGAACCTGTCGCATTCTTTTCCCACCGGTCCAGAAGACCGACGTCCCAGTCCTGGAATTTTCGCGCCGATGGAGGGAGGATATCTGTGCTTTCTTTCAAGGTCTGCTCGAATTCACAAAAATCCTCGTTGGGAACAACAAGCTCTTCGCAGTTTGAACCGGCACCGTCCAGAAACTCCTCCGGGTGAGGAAGAGATTTATAGAATACCTTCATAGCGCGGTGTGCTGTCGGTCCACGTTTGCTGCTGGAATAGTAGATATCAGGGTTGAAGATCCAAAGGAGAAGACCTGGACGATCGTGCTCGGAGTCAGATTGCTTGTCGTCGTGGACGACAACTCTGCGATTCACCGAGCTCCCAATTAGGGACAGTAGCTGCGCGGTCAGGAAGACAGCCGCGGGAAATCTTTCCGGAGCTTGACCTGGTTCTGGGATCACTGCCAGCCTGGACTTATAGAGGCGGCAGCTTTTCTCGTCCTCTGCACCAGATCCGAGGCTGCTTTTGCAAGAAACACATCGAAGGATATCGACGCCTTCCTTTGTGGGGTCCTTGGTCACCTGAAGGAGGGTCAGTCGGAATGTACCTCACGCATATCCCTTCGCGCAATGCCACTGTAAACGCGCAAAGGTGAAATGAGGAGGCATGTTGTCTTGGTCCATGGCGGCAGATCATCCATCACTAACAGGAGGTTGAGTCTGCCACCAAATCACCGATCATAGACTTGATGTCCGGCGGATGTATCAGAAACTAAATCAATGGACTCATGGCTAGACACCTGAAAAGCTTCTTTCTTTGCGCCGATAGCGTGTGCGGCTTGTTCTGACAGAGGTTCAGCTGCGGTCCGACTTACCTCAATGCTTGCACAATCTTCTGCGCACAACAGGAAAGAAACCGTATCCACTAAACCCACGCCGGGAGAGGGAGTGACTTTACCCTTTGCAGAGAGGTTGCTGGCGGCTGCATGATCATGAGGAGAGTGCTTGTTGTGAGGCTTATGGCAGAACCAAAAGTCCATCAACTCGGCCCAGTTTTCGCTTGGCAAATCTTTCCAGGTCGTGACTTTGTCCGTCACCAGAAGAGCAGCATCGCATTGGCTGCAGTAAATGGAACTATGTCCCTGCAGGCTGACTGCAGACCACGGGGCTTCAACGTCGCTCAGTCCCTCACTCGTAGGCTTGAGCTGCCCAACGTCGTCTATCTGCAAGCGAGTCGATATTTCCGTCCTCTTGTCAATGGGGAACGTGACGTGAGCCGTGCCAGAAATCTGGGTCGGGAGATAGATGCTGGACGATTCCCCATCGTGAATGGCGGTAATGACTTTCTTATCTGAGGAGAGCAGGATTTTCGTGTGCTCGTTCTTTTCTGTTTGAAGTGAAGCATGCAGAGTCAGTTGCCCGATGTGGGTCAGTGCTTCCGCGTAAAGAACAATTTTTGGCTTAGGCATAGTTGCGAGGTCTTGGTGGCCTGACATAACATGGCAAGCCCCGAACGTCTTTCAGGAATATGGATGTTAGAGCTCGTATCTTTGGGAGGACATGTGGGGTCTTGACCGAACAAGGGCCCTAAGGGCCGATATCTCGGGAATCCCACCAACGTGTCTTTTCCGGGGCGAGCCAAGGATCGGTAACACAGTTACCTTTTTCGATGGGCGGCAGAGGTGATCCGTGTTGCCGATAAGAATGGTCGGCCAGGCTGTACCAGTGGAGTTGAAAGGCGTGCTCCTTACCTAGACCGCATCAAGGGAAGGGCAGGTGGTGCACCTTCAAATTGGAAAGCTGGTGGTGGGTGGTTGAATGGAAAACGGCCTCGGTTCGCTACCGAGCTGACGTTTTGAGGTATTGGCTTCCACCACTTTCATTCCAGCTCGCCAGATGGGTGCGGGAGATGGTAGGGACGTGGTTGAAGCCTTGCCAAGCAGCGAGTGAGGCAAACGACCTCCAATGATGCGATGACCGAAGCTGAAATGGTGGGTTCTGATGGATGTGGGAGCAGCAATCTGAGCAGACTCTGCACCGGTGTGCGACTGCCAAAGTGGGTGTTGCGTTGTCGATGGGTGACAAGATGGTCTTCCTGGATCTGTGCTATCCCCGAGTCAAGGGCTAAGTGTTTGTCCTATCGAGGGGGAAGAGGATGGCTGCATGCCCTACGACGTAGATACCGAGCTGCGTGCGAACTGAAACTTGGCTTTTGAGGTGGGGTCCGTGCCAATCAGCTTGCGTCTGCTCTGATTGGCTCTTATTCCCGCTAAAGGCTAGGCGGAATCGGGCTCCCGCTCAAGTGCTTTGGACAGGTACCTAGGTACATTGGCGCACAGGTATATCCCGGCTCATCCATCGAGGCCATACCTAGGGACCACAAGACAACACTCGTAGGTGGTCGCCATCCGTCCCTACCACGCTCCCCTTGCCAGGGATTTGCAGCCGTCCCATCCGTGATGCATTAATCATTTTATAGACTCGCGCTGAGGGACTTTTAGGGCGACGGAGCCATCCCCTACGGCCACTCGTAACAGAACGTCTGTGCTCCTCCCCCCGGACACCATTCCCATTGTGTACGCAGATACTAAACTCGTAGGACTCCGTCGATATGTCTGATCGAGGGCGCTTCATCCCCATGTCCAGTATCAGCAGTATCAATCCAATCCCGGGTCAGACTCCTTACGTCACTAACGGCGCAGCCTGGTAGAGAAATTCGGTTCCGCTACGCAATCCTGATTCTACAAGTATATGCCACGAAGATGCTCAGCCGGTGGTGCCCCTCATATGAGAACGTAGCCCCCCGATGCGAAGTGTGTCTCAAGTCTCGTCTTTTGACTCGTCCATTCTCTTCTTCCTCCCGTTGTAAGCCTGCATCCCCCCATGAATACCGACCTCAACGCCGCACAGAAACGGCTGCACCATTACTGCCATCCAGAGCATTGGGGCCCTTCCACCTAACGTCACTATGATCCAGCCCGCGGACCAGTCGGTTCGCCCTCGGACAAGGAGCCTTTTTAGCATACTGGTATTCGACAATGGGATTGAAGTCCGTCTATCCACAGGGATAGCCGCATTTGTGGCACCGGGTCCCACTGCGGCGACTGTCAGCCTGTTCTGATTTTGCGCCGTGGCCGGAGCGCAGGACTGTCTGCGAACAGGACCGAGACTCTCGAGGAGAAAGGCAACTCACGGTATGACCCAGACTTCTTTTCCGTTGGCCAAACAACGAGGGCAGCGTACTCCATTCATCTTCCCCTCGAGCTCATCAGCTCCTTGCTCAGGCAATGTTTTCCATTGATTGGACTTACCGGTCTACTGAGAACATTCGGACACCCATCGGGCCGGACCTTGGGATGTGCCGCCTCCCATTCGGAGCTTAGAGTGTTGTCAATGTTTAATGTTGTGGACTCCATGATGTGTGTTTCAAGGACGAAGTATTGAAGAGGCCAGTTAGGGTATATAGGCCTCGGTCTTTAGACTTACACCTTGGAGTCGCACTGAGGTTGCACCAGTGAGATGTGGACCTGATGCTGGAGTGGTGACTTGTTTATATATCCTCTGGCGCACAGAACGACTCCGAAACCTGGCCTTATCCTTCCCTGGAATTGGGAATACCCCAAGGACTTTCAGGAGGAGCTCGATCCCCCCGCAAGATGCATGTTGCCTGAACATTTGGTCGTTCTAACCTGGGCCTGTCAGAGTCTTCTGACTCTATACCCTCACCAGAGCCCGTGCGAGGTGTGGAAACGAAGCTCTGCCGGCTGTGTTGACAAGTCGTGTTTCTCGAACCTCAAGCATGCAGGAGTCTTACCAGACGTGCCAGGGGTCACTGTTCAAACCGGCACGTTTGAGTTGAAAGGTACCAGCCTACTTTCCAAATGTGTCTGAATGGGAAATTATGAACTTGCCACATGCGCGACGACAGATCAGGCAGGGACGGTCCCGCCGGTCCTGTCACCCAGTAGGGCATTCCAATGGTACGGAAAACAACTCCTAGAAAACGACAGCCTGTGAAGTCTCTAGGATGGTCATGCCATCCCGATTAGCTTGACCTGTTTTCGAAGTCTGTGCACGGCATCGAGACCGTACTCGTAGCAACATCAAGGAGAGGTCCACCTGCGCAGGCGCTGCAACAGGCCGTGCCTGGTATCTGTGGACCAGTCGAGGCGTACTCATTGTGGGACTGTGCACAAAGTGTTGGGGACCCAGGGGCCAAGTTTGTGACGCATTAAATGAGGGCAAATAGTCGAATCTCCTCTCCAAGGAGCACAACCATGCTCCAGGAAAGCCCGGCCTTGCTGGGCCAAGGGACGTCGAAATCAGCGCTAACAGCAGAATCGTGGACCAAGACCCTTGCAGTTCGTCCTATACGTTTCATTGGCTGCCAATCGCAAAATGCTGTGATCTATTCCTGGAGACCCAGGGGTAGCTCGCACTCGTCACCCTGAGCACGAGGTGGGGAGTGAAGATGAGTTCCAATGCATGTTGCTCTGCAAATGACAATACAAGTGGAATCCATTCACACCTCTTCGAGGTCAGATGTCTCCCCTACCAAACCAAAACGTGGGATATGGTGTTCAGCAGCGGTGGGAGAATTCCTAGGAGGACTTTTGTGCCCGAGCGGGGAAGACCAACCAGGGGGTTCCACATCTCATCCGGCCACTCAAGTCGTGCGCTTAGACACTTGAACAAGCAATGCACCGCGTGATGGGTAGCCGGACGAATCGAGCAAGTGGATGAATCGATACCCTTGCTGGAGGCGGTCGAGTCGAATGCAGGCCCATGCCAATAGGTTGTCTTTGCCCATCGAGCGGTCGTCCATAACTTTTAGTCTATGCACCCAGTCAGAAAAGGCTCAAGTTCTCTGCAACGCGAGCAAGCCACAATATGACCTGTCACATATGCACGGCGTGGGACCAGGGTGGGCAGGCGAAAGTCAAAAATCTCGTGTAACACGATCGTACATGAAGATCGCATGCGTGTCACACATTCCTGCAGTCATTCCTCGTCCTGCATCTGCAGCGACGCGCAGCTCGAGCCTTTGATTAGGCTCATATTGCTAGTCGTTTTCTTTGCCATGAATGCAAGGTGGCTAGCCGTAATTTAACAAGCCGGCCTGCCAACCACCGACAAAGTCTTTGTAATTTTGCTGCTTCATGCGCTGAATATCGAAACGTGCAATGAGACCCTCGCAGGAAACCCGGACGAGCGCCGGTAGAGAACAGCACCAAGGGCGTACAAGAAGAGCAGTGCACGACCAGGAAAAGACATGCGGTGAAGAGAGTGAGCCTCTGGCACTCTCGCCACCACAGAGAGTGGCATGAAGTGTCGAACTGGGCAGGTCTCCTGCCCAGGAACAAAAACAATTTTGCAATTGAACCAAGAGATATCGGAAAGACATAAGCAAAAAAGTACGTACCGAATGAAGCTCAATTCTTGGAGGACATCTGACATACCCAGCCAGCTCATTACCTCCCCTCGGAAATCAGGAGAATCGGTACGGGAATCGGCAGACCTGCGTTTGAAAGAGCTGGAGTCGACATCTTCACCGCCACGGGGTTCGACTTCGTCTTTGGCTTCGCCCAACCGGTCCGAATCTTTGCTGCGGTCAGGAGTGCAAAGTGAATCGACGTGTAGTTGCATTTTGACGTATGGTTTCATTCTGGGACCATACGAGAGATCTTTGTCGGCCGGGACGGGCAGCCTCTGCGCGGCAAGCAGTCGGATTTCTAGATCTAGCCGTTGCCTTTTGGTATCCACTTCCTTGTGTGAGTTGGCGGATCCAGCTGTTGCAGTACTGCGGTAGCCTTCCGGCTTGAGAATCCATCCTCCGGTCCCCGCAAACATTCCCTCGTTGAGCATCATTCCCTTGTCCAGCTTCTGCCAATTCAAGGCCACCATTTGTGCTCCCTGTCTCCAATGGAAGATCGGATCGACGTTTGAGCTGTTAATCCTGGTCCCTCTGGGAAACACGCGCATTAGAAAGTTTTGGTTGTGCTTGAACAAGGCGGGACCGTGGGACGGGTCGTCATGCAGGTTACGGACTTTCTTCTCGGACAGACTGAAAACGTGTGTGGGGATAGTAGCTTCGGGCTGTGAGAAATGCTTGAACGTATAGCCCCGAGTATATATGCCTAGTTCGGAGAGCGCAGCCAGAACTTTCGAGGCCTTCTTTCGTTTCTCTGGAGAGGTCGCTATAGAATCGGTCCCCGCTCCATCAGTGGAGCTTGAGCTCACATGCTCAATCGGGTCATTGGACTCTCCCGTCTGAGAGTCCGGAACCCACTTGACTTTTATCAATATCTTTCTCCGGAGTGACTCTGGCGAAGGAAGCGCGGAAACGTCCGTGCCTTTTGGTAGGTCCACTAGGAACTCGGCCCAGACATCGCGCATAATCTCGACCATGACCTCTTGCTGGGCCAGGGAAGCGTGCACTTCTAGGGATACGATCAATGGTAGCTCCGTGCTTACGAATGCCGAATCTCTGATAGCATGGCAGACGGCGCGGAAAGTGATAGGGTGAGTCAGCGTGTAGCCATGGAGGACTCGCGGCTCCCTCTTGTTGGAGAGTGAGGGGGACCGATGCGGTGAAAGACGGTTCGAGTCAAGCGAGGACGACTCTGGTTTCTGTGGAGAGCCCACGTCGGCAGTCCCTTCTGGCACGTCTGCGGTTTGAGCCCCGGGCGGATGAGAGTGCTGAGCGGACACGGTGTTGTTCGCGCTGGCGGCTAGGGATTCTGACCGAGAGCTTGAGCGCATGCGAGCTGCGCGAGCTTTGACCCTATCCCAGTGGGAAGGCTTTGGCTCCGACTTATCAAACTTATCCTCGTCGTCATCTGAGCTGCTGGGTTCAGGGTCGCTTTCGCCATCCCACACGTCTATCTCCAAACACCTGCACCGGCGCTTGAGAACATTGGTGTAGGCATACACAGAGGCATCGCCATAGAGCTGGTGGCCGGACAGGTACGTGTTATGACTGGAGCTTATGAAATAAGAGGACATGGGATAGTTCAGATCATTGCCCATCGGGGCTGACACTGCATTTGACTTGCCCGACGCCATGTATGTCAAGAAGGACATCTCATCGGTGAACTTTTCCCTATCTTGTGACGAGACATCTTTTCCGGCCGAAACGAGATGCGAAAGAACGGAGTCGGAGAAAGGCTCCAGGGCGAAATCTGTGGCAGCCTCTGAGGGCTGGCCGCCACCTCCAGCACGAAGGGGGAGCTGGTAGCCCAGAATCGCATGCGGCATCATCTTGTGGGTGGTCTCTTTCTCTCTTCAACAGAACAGGTTGCAGTGGGAGGGCGTCGTGTTTGCCAAAGGAAGAGGCTGCGGCTGCGGCGGCGCCAGAGGTGTCTCGAGCTCGAAGAGGCAATTTTGAGAGAACGACAACAGTCTTCGAGGTCAAGTCATGAGGAATCAGTAAAAGAGAGGCATGGAAGAGCGACGTTCAGGCATATCGATGGGGGAATTTGGGCAGGAACCTTGGAAAGAAATGCTGGCATTAGCGGTGGTCACTAGCAGTACAGCATTTACCTGCTCAGCCATACAAGTGGGAGGATCGTCCTGGGGAGGGATCCCACCCGCAACTGGCGTCCGCCATCATGGCATTCTCATACATAGAAATCCTGGGAGAGCTGAAAGACAACGTTGTTTGGGCATCGCTAGCTGCATTGGTCGGCCGGTGGGTGGAACGGCGAACCCCTGGCACAGTGGCACAGCTGCACAGCCTGCGGTTTGCAGCGCCACCACCTGCAGTCAACACAGCGGCCCAAATCAATGTCGTATGCCAAGCACTCGATCAAAGTGGGAGCCTTGCCCAGCCTTGTCCAGCCTTACAGAGGCTTCTCCTCTGCAGGACAATAACAACGTCGAAAGAATGCTACCCGTCCTCCATGATACCAATGGCCGTGAGTATGCCTGTCTGATGGGTGAGAAGTCACAGAGAAGCCAGCGACCGGATCAGCAAAGAAAAGCGAGGGCTATTCGCCAGACCTGACCCTTGGCTCCCCGAGATGAACAAGCGTCTCTCGAAAGCCGTGAGCTTCCCAAGGGACGGCTTGTGCAAATGCTCCAGGATGGAATATCAAGGCTGGACCGACGCCGAGATGATGTGACAAAGGCCAAGACGACAATCCACCACCTCGTCGCCGACGACGACGACGTGATCCGTGAAGATGTGTTGCACCAGCTACTCGCCATAGCTCAGACAAGTCTCAGCAACATTTACGACGAACTTGTTCTTGCCCGGAAGCAGAAAAGGGGAGACTATGAGAGACGAAAGGCCGAGGGCTTGTTCACACCTCCGCTGGTTCGAAATGTTGCTAGGTATGTGGATCGTCCCTCACGAAGCCCTTGGGCATGGGGTGGGCGGGTTGTTTGACATGGAGACTCTTCGGCAGGGGGCAACTATTTGGTGGAAAAAACTACTTATCCATCAAAATGAAGGGCTACATGATAGTATTCCTTCGCAGATTACACGACCCACGTCACTGGGATAGTCAGTGATGGGTGCTGATGGTGGTGGGTGTTGGTGGGTTATGCAGACGAAGGGGTGGGACCTCGCTCAAAACGCGTCAATAATAATGCCACGCGCGTACGGAGTACTCGGTACTCGCTGTGACTACTACGGGGGTCTTCCACTTTACGTTACCTGGGTATATTTTGTCTGCACGTGTGCTGCTCGCGTAGAACACTGCATTTCTTACACACAGGCTGTGATTCGTAAAGGGAGAGAGCGCGAGAGAGCAGGTCGGACTTTGTGTAAAAAGCTTTAAATCTACAAAAATAATAACCTTCGTTTTGCTCATTTGGATCGTTTCCAACAAGAAAAAAAAGGCATGGGTAGGGAGAGAATGAGAAGAAAATAAAAGCAATAGAGTAGTAAAAGCCAAAAAAGAAATTTCATATATTTCCAGCTCGGCTCTACAAAAAGTCGTCCTCCATGAAAATTCCTCCTCCTTCCCACCGAGCTTGGCCCATAGGTGTCTCTTCTTTTTCCAACCCAGGATACTATCTTGTCCTCCTCCTCCTTGTCCTCCTTCAATAATCCATCAAATCGGCGTGGTGACCTCCAGTCGGGGAAATAATTAGAGGTGGCGAGGGAAGCGCGTGGTGTCTCTCTATGCAAGGCTGTTATGTTTGTTAGCTTTTCGAACTCGTCCATGTTAAAAATTGAGAAGAAGGGGGGAGAAGACGTACTCGCATGCCCAGACACCCGTTGACAGCGCAAGGCTGCATCCTGAGTCCCAAAGTTAGTAGATATTCCGGGTTTGAAGATTATATCAATGAAAAGGTGTCTTTTACCGATCTTTGTATAACTGGTCGAAGTCAGGATCAGGGCGTGCCCGGTCTCGCCATCGGAATGATCCCAACCCTGGGCTTCGGTGGCACAGATGCCGTTCAGACCGGGCAGAGTGGGGATCTCGCAGAGCCATCCACCAACGTAGACGCTCTCGAAGTTGGTAGGGGTACCGGGGGCGAGGACCTGGGCCAGGGTGCCGGGGTTCAACTCGTGGATCAGGCCGCCGACGCTGTTAGTGCTGGTCTTCAAGGCATTGGCCTCGAGAGTGCTATCCTGGGTAAGAGCAGGAAGGCCACCCGCAGCGCGCCATTCCGACACCACCGACATGTAGTCATACAGCGAAGAATCGGAGCTGCTCGCTGAAGTCGCTGCCGGAGCCGATGCAGACGACGCGGGAGTTTCGGGGGCCGAGGTAGGAGACGGGGTCGAGGGTGCTTCGGACGGGGTATCGGTCGGGGTAAAGTCCTGGCTGGGCCTGTTGTAACCACCAAAGCTGAAGTCGGCAGCAGGTGTCGCGCTGACCTCATCAGTGGTGGTGGTGGACGTAGATGTGGACGTAGATGTGGTGGTGGACGTGGTTGTGGTCGATGCTTCGGTATACCAGCTGCCGCCAGTTGGCTCAGGAGCGTAACCCGTCACAGTGATCTCGGCGGACGGGTTGGGACGCTCCCAGAAGCGGTTTCCACCCCACCATTGACGTTTGGCAAGTCCAGCATTTTCGATATCGGCGGGCATGGCGACGACGGCGCCCGCGGCCAGGGCCAAGACGGAGACGGTCTTGACGAGCTGCATTTTGTTAGTGTTGTTGCTTTGTTGCTTCCGTGAATTTCGAGGATTCGGTTTGGTTTTCAACGCGGTTCAAAAGGAGCGCGGCGGTCGAGAACGGCCTGTTTAATGAACGTCGAGGGTAGGAAGGTCTCGGTCGGTATAAAAGAGCGTGGTGAATCCTCCGGGGACAAAAAGAGCGTGTGTGTGTGTGTCGAAAGAGCGCAATGAAAGTCACAGACTTCTTTGGGATACACGACGGAGGTTATCAACCAACGACAGAGGAAGAAGGAAAGAAAGACACTCGTCGGGGGGGAAATATAGCAGATCCATTTTCGAATAGACTATCGTTCAGCCCCCATGACCTACCGTAAGCCATAGAGGTGAAACAATGAGAGTGGATCCGTGGGCCGGCATTGTTTGCCTTGCCCAGATTGTCGAGGCGTTGGATCGCCGACTTCGTTGGCCGCGTCTGGCCCAGCAATGGTCTGCGAGTGGGGCCCCAGGCATTTTTCTCGGTACGGCAGGAGGACCAAGGTCGAGTCGGGGCAAACAAAGGGAAAGAAAGGGTGGGTTGACGCATTTTCATGCAGGGGGGAGGGGAGTGATCCTGGGCGCCTCAGCCTTGGGGCTGGCTGGCGGGAGACACGCCTGAGGTCTTGTAGAGGTCATTGGAGGCCCTGGTGAATCCTGAACAGCCCTCAATGCGAATGTTGCCAATACAGACACGGTGGTGGCAGGCTTCACGGCCTGCTTCCAGCGAGGTGGCTTTCCGTTCCTTCCTTTGTCCGCTGTCCACAGTCCACGTATGTGTCTCTCCGTTGCTAGGAGAGCTGCCAGGGTGAACGCCGGTGTCGATTAGCCTCCACGGGTCCTCAGCCCAATGTGCTAATTGGGACATGGCAGAGCCTGGGGGGGTGGATGGCGAGAGGACCAGGCGAGGGTGAGCGAAGTTGAGATAGCTCCGTCGACGGTGCTAGTCTCCATCGGGCCGGAATGGCTCCACCGGTTCCCCTGAGCATTCGCAGCACTTACCCCTTTGTTGACTTTTCCCAACGTCCACGCCGCGCCGCCGCCGCCTCGATTGGCCGGCCTCGAACAAAAGTGATTGCATTACGTAGCGGATGGGGTCAGGCTACATCCGGGGAAATTGCATCTTCCGCTTGGGAACCGCCCCAGGTCCCTGGCACCTTGCCACCTCGTCGTTGTCAGACTCGGACGGGATTTATATTCTCGACGCGTAAGCTTCGGTGAGGGCGAAAATCAGCATCAGCGACCTCCGATTCTCCATCCGTAATAATGAGGCCGTGGAGCAGTGTTATATTTCTCCACGAGGCTTCCACGCTGGGTCGATGGATGTAAGGGAGCCTTGCGTCCAATTACCACCAACCACGCGCAGCCTTGTTGAGTTCAGCCTCATGATCCATAACCGTTGCCCAGTGAGTCCGATGCAGCTCTAATTGATACTTTGTTGTTTATCTCGGAAGGCCTGCGGTGCGCGGCGTCAACATGCAGTGGCTTTACAATTTCCATCAGGTCAAGTCAAGGAACGCGCACGCAACTCGCGACGCGTTCTTGGGGAGATCGTCTCGAGATTGAAGTGGTGAGATATTGATGTCGCTGTCCCGATTTATTGCCCTTTTGTCGCCACGGCGACAGAATCTGTCCAACTGTCGATCCAAGACAGCATGACGCGCAAAGAAACCTCGGACGCGAATGCCACGGTAACGCGAGGAAGAGAGCCTCTCTCCACTCCCATCTCCCGGCTCTGCAATCGAGGTTGCCACGGACATGCCTCAGCAGGTGTGGTAAACAGCTGAAATGCACATAACATCCCCCCAGCGACTAATGCCAGACCACTCAAGCATGTGGAGAAGCACCGTCGAGCGCGTCATGGCCGCGACTGAACGATCATCAGAGAGAGATGATGATGCAATTCCATATCCTGACCACGTTGTGCCGATAACCATATCTTCTTTGTGTATTTCGAGTTTGTGGCCATGTGTCCCGAGTGGCTGCGCAAAATATTGGCAATGTGGTCTCAACACCGGGTGCTCCATTCGTCGTCCAGCTCGGTCCCAGGGTATTGTTTTGTGGTCTATCCCAATCTCGCCCCCAAGGAGTGAGCAACGAGGCAAGGAGGCATGAGACATTGCCCGGTTGTGCGCGTCTCTGCGAGGTCCAGGCTATCGCAGGCTGTCGCATGATGTCGGCATGAGACATTGAGCCCAAAAAGGTCAAATACCAAACCGAGCTTGGCATACGTAAAACCCCGTCAAGCAGCAAAGACTTCGAGCATCGCCGTCAAGTTGTGCATATTGGCCCTTCACCTGAGCAACCACCCGGATCATCGAATCTCCCTTGTCTCTGTCTGAAACCCATCACAGAAAAACCTGTTAGAAACATTCCCCAAGAGATGTCTACGCGCACCACATCCCGCTCGCAGGACGAAAAGACCGTGCGAGAATGGGGCTTCTCCCACGTCTTCACATGGACAGATGGGCCGTGAGTGATTTCCTCCCACAACACACACGAGAACCAGAAGTCCTTGTTCTAGGATGCCTGACGATCGAGTCTGTTGCCGTGCATACCTACTGAAGCAGGAGACGCAGCTATGCACACTACCCACCTCATTCCCACAGCGGCCTGACCACGCACCTGATCCGGCGCGGGTCACTGACCATCACGTACCCCGAGGATGTGAGTCCGACCAAGGAGACGTTCGGCGTTGGCGCTCGCATCGACGTGCCTGCAGGAAAACTGCATGAGGTGTGGATGGGTGAAGAAGGTGAGTACTTCACAGGACTGTCCAATTCTCAAAGGTCTGCGGAACCCGGACGATGTGTAATGGTATTTGCGGCATAGCGTATTCAGGGATCTCGTATAGAGACCAACTTTGTGCTGTTGGTATACAGGGTGCTCATGTTGGTCGCTGACTGACTGATTTAACGATAGGATGTGAGTACGTTATTGGAGAATAGAATGCAAAAAGCTCGAGATTGCTGGATAGCCCGAGACTTGTAGACTCGAGCACATCCTCCTCGAGCGATGAAGTCACGGTAATCTTTTTAAATTGATTTGCTTATAGCGTTTGGTATTTGACCATCCTATCGACATAACGCGAAGCTCGTAACGAAACACCTTAGACCTCCCCAGAGCATGTGCGCCTATTTGCTTAATATGTGCGCTTGAAAGGCGGGACGGACTTGCACTCGTTCTCGTCAAGCGTGTGGCTGGTGACCGCTCTGTAACCCAACTCGACTTTGCCATGCGGCGTCTTCTGCCACGAAAGGGTATGCTTCATCCAGTTCTCGTCGTCACGTTCCGGGTAGTCTTCACGGGCGTGCGCACCACGGGATTCCTTGCGGTTCGCCGCTGCCGCTGCCGTTTGCGTCCTGCAGATGTCGCCGTCAGTGTCTCGTCTCACAAAAGGGATTTCCTCGACCGGTACTTACGCGCATGTCAACAGATTCCGCAGCTCGAGCGTCTCCACGAGATCGGAGTTCCAAATCATGCTTCGATCTTTAATGCCCACGTCATCAAACATCTGGTCCACCTCGGTGATCCTCTTTACACCTTCGTCCAGCGACTCCTGCGTTCGGAAGACACTGACATCAGTCTGCATGGTCTTTTGCATGGCAGCCCTGATTTCCGCCGTGCTCTTGGAACCGCTGGCATTCCGGACCTTGTCCAGCACGTTGATCGATTCCGCGCCCGCGTCCGCGGCGAGCTCCTTCTGCGTCTGGCCGGGTGAGAAGTTGTCCCGGATGGTGTGCGACACCGCGCGCCCGAAGACAATCAAGTCGAGCAGAGAGTTGGCGCCCAATCGATTCGCTCCGTGAACGGAGACACAGGCAGCCTCACCGCAGGCGAACAGTCCAGGGACGACTTCGTCCTTACCCTGAGCGTCTACACGGAGAACTTCACCGGTGTACTTGGTGGGGATGCCGCCCATGTTGTAGTGCACGGTAGGCAGGACGGGGATCGGTTGTTTCGTGACGTCGACGCCGGCAAAGATCGAGGCGGTCTCCGAGATGCCGGGAAGTCGCTCGTGGAGGATCTCTGCGGGCAAGTGGCTGAGCTGGAGATAGATGTGGTCCTTCTCCGGGCCGACACCGCGACC
The DNA here is from genome assembly GCF_000836435.1 of Fonsecaea multimorphosa CBS 102226. Classification (NCBI taxonomy): domain Eukaryota; kingdom Fungi; phylum Ascomycota; class Eurotiomycetes; order Chaetothyriales; family Herpotrichiellaceae; genus Fonsecaea; species Fonsecaea multimorphosa. The sequence goes on from NW_015971643.1 coordinate 1,073,918, forward strand.
CTCGCGGATTTCCATCGTCATCGATCGCGACACGACGTCTCGGGACGCGAGATCCTTTGCGGTCGGGGCGTAACGTTCCATGAACCGCTCGCCTTCGGAGTTGAGGAGGTAGCCACCTTCGCCGCGAGATCCCTCGGTGATCAAGCAGCCGGCTCCGTAGATACCGGTCGGGTGGAATTGGACGAATTCGAGGTCCTGATTCGGCAGACCCGCACGAGCTACCATGGCCATACCGTCACCGGTACACGTGTGCGCTGAGGTGCAGCTGAAGTACGCGCGACCGTAGCCGCCGGTTGCCAGGACGGTGTTTTGCGCTTTAAATCGGTGGAGAGTGCCGTCTTCCTGATTGTAAGCGATGACGCCTTTGCACACCCCATCTTCCATGAGCAAATCCAAAGCAAAGAATTCAATGAAATAGTTTGTGTTGTAATTCAAAGATTGGCCGTAAAGGGTGTGCAACAGAGCATGACCGGTCCGATCGGCAGCGGCGCAGCACCTGTATGCCTGCCCTCCCTTCCCATATTTTTGCGACTGCCCGCCAAAAGCTCGTTGATATATCCGGCCATCTTCGGTTCGAGAGAATGGGCATCCGTAACCTTCGAGTTCGATGACGGATCGGGGGGCTTCGCGGGTCATATAATGGATTGCGTCCTGGTCTCCGAGCCAGTCTGATCCTTTTACCTACTCTGCGTTTAGCATTGAGGAGCCGTGGGCGAGAGCTTGAGGGAGACTCACCGTATCGTACATGTGCTGCGGGTGAGAAGCCATTGGTTAGCTCGTTGACATGTCGTGGAAAACAGACATCTTGCGCCACAGCCTCCAAAGATTGCGACTGAGGCTGTCGACGTTCAAGCGGTCGGGACTTACCCATCTCCAATCATCCTCGTGCATGCTGCGCAGTCGTCAGTCACAGATCTCTTTCGCCAACAAGGGTGCTACCCACTTTCCCAGCGCGGCATTGATGCCGCCCTGCGCCGCCACCGTATGACTTCGCGTAGGGAACAGCTTCGAGATGCATGCTGTGTTGAAGCCAGCTTCGGCAAGACCTTGGCCACCGTCAATAGAGGAGAACAGGAAAACAAGGTCCAAGACGCAATACCGAATGCTGCTCGTAAACCTGCGCCACCTGCACCTACAACCACGGCGTCATATTCGTGACTGCAATGAATGGTCAGTCCGTGTCAAGCTTCTTCCACAGGGACCGACGAACTCGATGATCGGATAGGTTCCGTAGGGGAACGATTCGGCCTCTTTGGCTCGCAGAGGCTGAGAGGCGATGACCCGGGCTATTTGACGAGTCTTAGTTTCTGACAGACGCCACAGTCAAGGATTCCGAACATACCGGCAGGTCTCGTGGAGGAAAATTGACGTCTGCTTGTTTGTCTCAAGCTTGTCGAGAACTGCACATACAGGGTCAGTTCCGGACCGGGGACGAAAGAAGCTCGTATGTACCTTGTTGCAGGGACCTAAGCTCCGCAAAATCTTGAGACAGCTCATCTTGGGCAGGCACAAGTCATTCAAGGCTTGGGCTTCGACAAGAGATTGGGGATGATGGAGATGAAGGGCGAGATGGCGTGGTTCAGTGATTGATGCAAAGACCGCAGTCTAAGTGGCAGTCTAGTCCCGAGGTGTGTACCAAGGGATGGCAGCCAATCGGATACAAGGTAATTCAAGTGCATTACTCGTACTTGGGCGGCTGGTGGCAGTTGGTGGCAGTGGTGGGGTGACCACGGCGTGACCAACACCGTCCGTCCTATATAGGAAGTCGTGCAGTCTCGATCGGGTCTTTGAATTAGAAACCTAGTCGCCGCTGATATGCTCCAGGGCAGGACCGTTTCCAAACATTGTGAGTATGTGTTGTGGAAATAGCAAGCAAAATCCAGCTTGAAGTGGCATGGAGCAATGGCGCAACATTTCCGCGAACCGGTAGAGGTCCATTGAACAACATCACGGGCAAGGATTCAAATGCAGAACGAAGGCTACGTTGGAATGCGAGATACCAGCAGGGTTCCACAAAAGACGCACTTTCTGAAGCGAACGAGCGTCGAAGAATCCCTCCTGATGTCCGTCGTTCTAGGTCCAAATGTATGATACATGCCCTCAGACCCGGGTCTGATGGACCGGCCTTGTGTCAAACTCCAGGAAATGCACGCTTGAAAACGATTCAAGAACCCCTTTCTAATTGTACTGTGCGTATGCCGCTGTACTGCCAAACTTCAGGTTGCCCTTGATCACCTTGTCGATCGCCTTGAGGAAATCGGACTCGGAGGTCAATTTTCTCCTGTCGCGGATGCTGCAACCACGTATTAGTATATTCGAAATGCCAAATATCACCAAGGTAGGGGAAGACTCACGCAAACATTCCAGCTTCAGTAGCGACAGACCGGAGCTCGGCACCGGTCGAGTTGGGGCACAATCTTGCTATGAGCTGCGAGTCTCAGTCAGCCAATGTGAATGCCGTCAAAGGGCAAAACTACTCACCTCCCAGCGTATATCCCTCTCGACGGACATCTATTTTGCTCAAGTCAGCATCGTTCTGCCACAGACTGGAGAAGAAACTACTCACCGACTTTGCGTGGATTCTGAGAATCCCAGCACGGCCGTCGAGGTCCGGTAGTGAGAACTCGATTTTACGGTCGATACGGCCCTATTGGGGTGATTATCAGTAATTGCAGGCATGCACGGCGAGGCGACCTTGCGGCCGGGGCTTACTGGTCGCATCAGGGCTGGATCTAGCGTCGAAGGTCGGTTGGTGGCAAACATGACCTTGATGTTTCCTCTCGAGTCGAAACCATCAAGCTGTGTAATAAGCTCCAACATGGTTCGTTGCACTTCGTTGTCCCCGCCGGCGCCGTCATCGAATCGAGCACCGCCAATGGCGTCGATTTCGTCGAAGAAAATAATGCACGCCTTCTTCGTCCGCGCCATTTCGAAGAGCTCTCGCACCATTCTCGCGCCTTCACCGACGTACTTTTGGACCAGTTCGGACCCGATGACCCTGATAAATGTAGCATCGGTTCGGTTGGCGACCGCTCGCGCGCATAAAGTCTTCCCCGTGCCCGGAGGTCCATATAACAGAGCACCTTTGGGAGGATCAATCCCGAGTTTGACGAACCGCTCCGGTGATAATAACGGCATCTCGACGACCTCCCTTAATTTTTCGATCTGTTCTTTGCAACCACCGACGTCTCCGTACGTGACGTCGGGCTTGTCCTCCACCGTCATCATTGTTACGCTGGGGTCGATCTTGGGCGGTAGAGGAAGCATGATGGAGTATTTCTGGCGATCAACGCCAACCCGCATTCCCTCCTCGATATCTGTAGGGCTGACTCGTTCCCCGAGGTTGACGACAAACTTTGCAATCTGCTTGACGTTGATGACATATTTGCTCTTCTCGCTGTCCTTCTCGTCTTGTATGATCTTCGTACATCGAGCGACTTGAAGTGGCTGCTCCTCCTGCATTCGCTGACGGTCGGCGGCGACATCCCAGAGATGAGGAGGCGCAAGGCCAGTGTCTGATTCCTGAGGAGTTGTCAGCGTGCGGTCCCGAAACAAGCGCGACTCCATACCTTCACGCCGATCTTCTCGTTGATGCTCTGTTGCTTCTCTTTGATCTGCTTTTCGATCTGCTTCAGCGCAGCAGCGTAGGGCGCTGCTCCATACGTTCTCAACACCTGGATATCCCTGGACAAGGTCAATGGGGGGAGTTCTGGCAGCCAAGGAGATCAACACCTACTCTTCTGTCAAGGGCGTGATCTTCTTCTCTGGCACATCTTCATCGGCGAAGTTCTTCTGGTACTTCTCCCAGCTCGAGCCGGTTGCGCTGGGCATCTTGAAAGGATTTGTGGAGAGTGGGAGTCTAGATTAGGAGAGAGGACTAGAGACCGGTTGATAGAGCAAGAAACCGTGAGGTTGATGGTACAGGTTGCGAGAAGGTTTTGGAAATGAACGGGATGGCGAGGGTGTTGACAAGAGCATGCGAGAGCAAAGCGAATGATGCAGGACTGCGTACCTCGTAGTCCGCGCAGCCAGCGCGGTGCCTGAATCCCCCTTATGTAAGCTCACGAGCCACAGACCGCACTCTGGACTGGCACCACTGGCACCACTGGTAGCCCGCCCGCTTCGTTCTCCAACTTTCGTGGAAATTTCATGTCGCCTGATATATGCACTCAATGAAGTAGACCTTCCACAAGCAAGCTATTGCGACACCGGCTCAGCACCCTCCCTCAATTTCACACACCTCTCACTGAGTTGCCACCATGGCCGCCGCGCTGGGGATTCAGGGCAATGTGGGAAATGCGGCGTTCAAGGTTCGTCCAGATCGCAGCCCGTGCACACGACAGGATCCCTAACGTTTCTACTAGGACAAGGAAAAGCCGATGGCTGTTCGGTCGGCGAATATCATGGCCGCTCGGGCAGTCGCAGACGCCATCAGAACATCACTGGGTCCTCGAGGAATGGACAAGATGATACAGTCGGGCAAAGGAGAAAACCTCATTACGAACGATGGAAGTACCATGTTGAAGAGCATGAGTGTTATGCATCCTGCAGCGAAGATGCTGGTGGACCTGAGTAACGCGCAGGACGTCGAGGCGGGAGACGGTACAACATCTGTGGTCGTCATTGCCGGCAGTCTCCTGGGAGCCGCAGACCGTTTACTTGCCAAAGGCATACATCCCACCATCATCTCAGAATCGTTCCAGAGGGCTTCCAAGGCTGCTGTGAAGATTCTGCAGGACATGTCTCAACCCATATCGCTCTCCGACCGGACCACCCTGCTACAAGCCGCCTCGACGTCCCTCTCTTCGAAAATCGTGTCGCAGCACTCTGGACTGCTCGGCCCCATGGCGGTCGATGCCGTGCTGAAGACGATCGACCCGAAAACCGCTGAGAATGTCGATCTTCGGAACATTCGAATCATCAAGAAAGTGGGTGGGACGATCGAAGACTCGGAAATGATTGACGGACTCGTCCTCAACCAGCCGGTTATCAAGAGCAGTGGTGGTCCCACCAGGATAGAGAAAGCGAAGATTGCCCTGATCCAGTTCCAGCTGAGCCCGCCGAAGCCGGACATGGAAAACCAGATCGTGGTCAATGACTACAGACAAATGGACAAGATCTTGAAGGAGGAGAGGACATACCTGCTCAACATGGTCAAGAAAATCCAAAAGGCCAAATGTAACGTTCTGTTCATCCAGAAATCCATCCTGCGGGACGCGGTCAATGACCTGTCTCTACATTTCCTGTCGCGTCTGAAGATCATGGCGATCAAGGACATTGAACGGGACGAGGTCGAATTCTTGTGCAAGAGCACAGGATGCAAACCTATTGCCAACATCGACACTTTCACGGAGGACAAGCTGGGAAGTGCCGACCTGGTGGAGGAAGTCCAGTCGTCGGGAGCTCGGTATGTCAAAGTCACGGGCATCCGGACGGCGTCGCCACAACATCAGACGGTATCGATCGTCGCTCGGGGCGCCAACACACTGGTGCTGGACGAGGCGGAGCGTTCCATCCACGACGCTCTGTGTGTCATCCGGTGCCTGGTGAAGAAGAAGGCGCTGATCGCCGGTGGCGGCGCGCCCGAAATCGAAATCGCCCATCAACTGGCTAAGCAGGCACGGGAATTGACCGGCACGGAATCGATATGTTGGAAAGCCTTTGCCGACGCGATGGAGGTGATACCGACCACTCTCGCGGAGAACGCAGGTCTCAACAGCATCAAGGTGGTGACGGACCTTCGCCATCGGCACGACATGGGAGAGCGGAACGCCGGGGTCAGCATCAGAAGTGGCGGCGTGAAGACCAACATTGCCGACGAGAAGGTGCTCCAACCCCTGCTTGTCAGCACGAGCGCCATCGAGTTGGCAGCTGAGACGGTCAAGATGATCCTACGGATTGACGACATTGCGCTCTCGAGATGATGATGACGCCGAGACGACAAGAGAAGCTTTGCATAGAAGTGTGCATGTGCACCTACCGGGCGATCCACGGTTTAGGGAAAATTTTGATGATTCAATGCATGGCGAGGCTCGCTCGACAAATATACCCGTTTTGAATGCTCGTATTTGGCATTTGTAGGACGTAGATGTTTTCTTCGTCGAGGGAAAGCCATATGCTGTCCAAACCGCTTGATTTCATTCTTATCAGGTTAGGTCAAAAGGCTCAATCGTCCCGATTACCGTTCCCTTCCTCATCGACTGGGAATGGTAAGCCTCCCGATTGGTATTGGGGGGAGTGTGGTTTCGAGACTTCGAGTAAAGATGCTGATAATATGGGGAAGGCAGCATGCAATCCGTGATTCTTTCAGTGCCTATCCAGTACCGAGTACCTACTTAGCATTCGGCCTTTTTAAGGAGCTTCGCCTTTCAATATTGAGAGTGACAATTGCGCGGGTTTCCGCCCCCATCCTGTAAGGCGTCCGGCGGGATTATTTTTGGGGGAAATATTTCGCGATAATATTCATAACAGATGTATGTACTTCGCCCGGCGCAGGACACAGTAGTGGCTTCTTTTCTGCTTTTGCTCTCGAGAGCTCACATTGACATGGCGGCGGACTCATTCGTGCAGGTGGTCGTCGGACGACCTTGAGGGATTCATCGACACGTTATAATATACCATACGAGTATATCGACTAAGGACTCTAACATCCCCAATCCGCCTACAACGTCGCCAGCCCTGACAGAGGGAAGAGAAAGCACATCTTGCAGACCCAAAAGAAGAAGGCGAGAAAACAATGTCGTGGATCTCGATCCTGTTGACGCTGTACGGACTATGGGTATCTTCGACGCTCTGGAGACTGTTCAAGAACTACCTGTCGGCGCGCAAAACGGGGCTCCCCATGGCCATCTTCCCGCTCAACCACTTCCACCCGATATGGATGATTCTCTCGGTGCCGCTACGGCCGGTGTTCGAAAGGTTGTTACCGGGGTGGATGTACGAAGCGATCAACCTGTCGACGTACGGGTTCGAATTCCGCAACAAGACGCGGCTGTTCGACGAGTGCGACTCCAAAGCGATGATTCTCGTGACGGCCGGGTCCAACGAACTGAGTCTGATCGACCCGGAACTGGCGACGGAAGTTCTGAAGCGGATCAAGGATTTCCCCAACCCGGACATCACGGGGGTCGTGTTGAACATCTTTGGGCCTAGCTTGATCACCACCAACGGCGAGACTTGGGCGAGACAGCGGCGGCTGATCGCGCCCCAGATCAACGAGAAGATCAGCGGGTTGGTCTTTGGGGAGTCGTGTCGGCAGGCCCGTGAGATGCTGGGCTCCTACGTGGATGACCTGCGAGGGGTGACGGACGACACGATGCGCGGCATGAAGCAGGTCGCTATCAATGTCTTGGGCACGGCCGGGTTCGGCATCTCCCAGCCCTGGAAACAGGAGGCGGGGAAACCGTCCAGCCGTCACAACCCCAATGGATACCGCACGACGTACATGGAAGCGACCAAGACGGTGGTGGAGAACCTCATTGAAGCGGCAGTCCTGCCGGCAAGGTTGCTCACACTTCCCCTTTTCGTACCGTCGTGGCAGGACATCGGGCACGCCAAGAACGAGTTCCCCCTGCACACCAGGGAGATGCTGGAGAATGAGCGCAAGCTGCAACGTGACAGCCCCGAGCCTCGAAGTAACCTGATGAGTATGCTGGTGCGGCTCTCTGACTCGGCCAAGGCCGGGGCCGCGGCCGCCGGTGAGCTGTCCAAGAACTCACAACAACAACAACAACAACAACAACAACAACAACAACAACAGGGGCTTTCGGAGGAAGAAATCCTGGGGAACCTCTTCGTCTTCACGAGCGCCGGGTTCGACACGACGGCCAACACCATGGCCTACGCGCTGGCTCTGTTGGCCACGTACCCGGAGTGGCAGGATTGGCTGTACGAGGAAATCAAGACAGTCGTGGGTAGCACACCCGTCGACGAGCTGGAGTACGCAGACGTCTATCCTCGCCTGCCGCGCTGTCTGGCTCTGATGCTGGAAACGATGCGATTCTTCCCGCCCTTGACACACATTGCCAAGCAGACAAACTCAACCCACGACGTCTCGATAACCACCCCGTCGGGGAGAACGTACTACATCCCGACCAACACCATCGTCTACATCGACACGGTCGCGCTACACCTGGACCCTCACACCTGGGGCGACGACGCGACGACGTTCCGGCCCTCGCGCTGGCTTGTCACCACCACCAATAACAACACGGAGACCATCAAATCGATGCCCAAAGGCACATACCTCGCCTGGTCCTCGGGGCCCCGAGCCTGCCCCGGCCAAAAGATGTCGCAGGTCGAATTCGTGAGCGTCTTCATGACCATCTTCGCCAGGTATCGCTGCGAGGCCGTCAAAGTCCACAAAGACGAGACCGCCCAACAAGTTAGGGAACGCTTGGAGCGCATCATGGCGGACAGCCAGCCCAAATTGACGCTGCAGATGAGCAGGAATCGGGACTTGAAGTTGAGATGGATTGAGCGGTGACGCCTGGGAAGCACCGCAAGAAGGGGGGCAGCCCAAGCGGCGCAGTAGGGCGGCAACGTGCCTCCTGGAGGGAAGGAGTGAATAACAGGGGAGAAAATGAAGGAGAGTTCGGAGCCAAGGTCGATAGAATAAGACGACTACACCTCGAGAGACCAGCGGTACGGGTCGGTTACTGTTTCTCCGGTAAGGGCAGCCAATTTCTGCTCGTGACTGTGACCATATTTATTACTATAGATTTAAATCGAGTAACCCGAGGAGAGTCTTCTCTACCACGGTGGCGGCAGCGGCTTAAAGTTCAAGGCAGGTTTTGATTTGTGTATCAGATATCTGCACGGGGACCTTGCTCGTCTTGTCCGTTCCGCCGACAGTGAGCAATGCGCGATAAGAGATCTTTCCCTCACACCGGCCCTTGGGTGTCATTGGTCTTGTTGAAGTGCTCATCCACACAGCCCATATCACTTCCCATGGTCCGGTCCGAAAACAATTCCCGAACGCCATTATATCACACCAACCAAAAATGAGACCCAGTAAGACATACCCAGTACAAGCGTAAAAAGCCGACGAAGAACCTTCATGACGCGAGAGACTGTAAGATGACAATGACTGGTACCGGCCACCGTTCTCTCCCCTCATTTGACGCCCATCCATACAAACCGCTTGTTGCCCTCAACCCATCGACATGATCCCAAATACAAGACACAAAAGAGCAAGCAGCACATGTCAGGTCATAACAGTATCGATCCAGGCTGTGACCTTATGCCGCTGCCGCCTTGGGTGCGGCGGCTTTCTTCGTCGTGGTTGCCTTCTTGGGAGCGGCCTTCTTCGCGCCTGGGGTGGTCTTTTGCTTGCTCACGCGTCCTGACTTGGTCTTCTTCAAGACAGTCGGCACATCAGTGACGGCAGGGGCCTGGGTTACTGGTCAGCAACACGATCGGTGACACGACGCGGACTTCAAACTCATACCGGTGCTTCAGTCTTGGTCTTGGTCTTGGGTGCTCTCTTAGTGGCAGTATTGGCTTTGGGCTTAGCGGCGGTGGCGGCCTTCTTTGGGGCAGTCGCTTTCTTCGCTTTGGTGGCGGCAGTCTTTGGCTTGGCGACAGTCTTGGTCTTGGGTGCCTTGGGTTTGGCCTCTTTGGCCTCCTTGGGGGCCTTCTCCTTCTTCAAGAATGGTCAGTATGCTAGGACCGACGACGGATGTGCAGTGCCACGAACCTTGACGGTCTTCTTCTCAGCAGGCTTGGCTTCCTTCTTCGCCAGCTTCACGGGACCAGAGGGACCTAAGCAAAGCAAGTCAGCATGAAGAGGATTGGGTGATGGAAGAACGCGGCCTCATACCCTTGGGCTGTGTGAAGTCACCCTTCTCGACACCGGTCTTCAAGGCCTTGTTGAAGAGGGAGTCGAACTGGGTCTCGGAGGTGACTGTGATGTTGTTGTTTGCCTTGACATACTTCTTGATGGCTTGTCGGCTGGGAGTCAATTAGCATCTGGTCTTCACGCGGATGGTCCGGCGACGGTGAGGTGTGGACCGGAGGCTTACCTGCTTCCGTTGCGCTCCTTGAGCTACATGTCAAGACGCGTCAGCATGAGGGCCACACAGTAAAACGGGTGTAAGACATTGTCTCCGTCTCTTCTGCGTATCCCACGCTTCAAACAGGAGGCAAGATAGGCGGTCTCCCGGGGCATCGAGGTTGTCGCAACGCGGCTAGACTTACGTTCAGAATGGCTTCCTTGATCATGTCTGATGTACAGAGTCAGCATTGACACGCGACAACAATAGGCTCGAGTCCGACGCGATGCGACCACGCCTTGACGGGCAAACGTACCTTTGTATGAGGCATGAGCGGGGGCGGCGGCAGGCTTCTTTTCCTTGGTGTCCTTGGCCGGGGCGGCAGCAGCAGCAGCTTTCTTGGGAGGCATGGTGACGGTGGAAGGTGAGTTGAGTTGAGAAACTGGTGAATAAGGTCGAGGAAACAGAGTCAATGGAGTGAGAGAGCGGTGGGCGAGCTTTGGATGAAGAGTTGGGAGAGGAAAGATGCGAAGATGAGAGATGAGAATGGGCGATGGGCTGCTGCGAGCGCGCGAGGCGGGGGAGACGGCGCATGCTTTATACCTTGCATGTGACGTCTGATTGATCCGTGGTTGATCCCGCGAGCTGCGCTGGTCTTCAGCCAATCAGGCGCCGTGACCAGCGGAACTCAAAAACCTGGGAACCCAAGCAGCAGCCCAAGCAGCCCAAGCAGCCGCCAGGAGGAAAAGGTGCCAGGTGCGTGTCTCTCCCTCGGCGGGCGGATCATCAACAACACAAACTTCAAAGTCAGATCACGCGCGACTCACCGACACACCTTCCTCCTCCTCCCACCACCATCATCCCCCCCCAACACCGTGACTTGATCTGTCCATCTCTTCTCCTCTTTCCACTTTGGCCATTTTCATCATTCTCATTTGGCCTTTTCTCACTTCATCTCACTTCTCTTCACTCCACTTCACGCCACACCCCTGTAGCCTGCATCTGAGTTTTGTTGCCTATTTCATCCGTGGCGTCCTCCCTGCCGTCCGCTCACCGCGTCGGATGGGATTTTGTTGCTGTTGACGTGTACGGATGCCGTAACTTAATCTGGCTCGCTTTGCACCCGATCGAAGGGCTTCATGTGCAGACTCTGCCGCTGCAATATCGATGTTGACCGTATCCGTGCCTGTCACCCATCATATTTACCTATATAGTTACAGCTGAGGTTGCGCTCTAAGTCATGCAGAGTGGCTTGTGGTCATCTGTCAGGGAATTCGGCTTATTTAAGTCATGGATTTAAGTCATGCAGGGGGTCACAATCGATTGTGACATTTACAAGCAGTTCATTGTGAAGCTGGTTTGCTCCCGCCGCTGACCCCAGAGACCGGGAGCGAGGATGGATCAAGCTCAGCCATTGGGAATTTGGCATTCTGAGCTTCCGATCTGCCTGATCATGTGAGATGTTCCCGGACAGGTTAGAGCCAATCCTATCTCAACCTCGTAATCTATGCCCAGCGCAATGATCCGAGTAAATCGCGTGGCGTGAGCCACCTTGAGCGACGGCCGTCCCCTCCTGCCTGCGAACCTAGGTCCCCTCCGAACGCCCTGCTGAGTGCCTCAGGTCTGTGCTGTACACAGTAGGTAGTTTAAAACACCGCCTTCGCCCATAACCTCATGTGTCATAAACTGCATGCCGACTTCCCAAATATACCGGGTACAGGCTCCCCTGGCCGCCTCCCTTGGCTCACGTCGACAGGTGTGCCTTGGACTTGGATTCCTTCTTGGTCTTGGCCTCTTCCTTCTTTTTCTTCTTTGCTTCGGCGATCTTCTCGTCGTGCTTGCGTTTCAGGCTCTTCTTTTCCTCCTCGGTCTTGGGCACGGTTTTGAAGAACCCCTCGAGCCGCGACTGTTGGGCCGTCTTGACATTTTTCTGCAATTTCTGAGCGGCGCTTCGGACACGGTCCTCGTTGAAGCCTTTCTCGTGTACCAGGAATTGAACGAGACCCTCGACGTCGGGAGCGTCCCACTTGAAGTCGCATTCGGGGTCGTCGGCAGACCGCACGTCTGGGTGCAGAAACAACTCGCGCGCCTCCTTGTATGGCCAGTCCTCTGGAATCGTGTATCTCTTCTTGGGATCGTTTTCAATGAACTCGACCACCCCCTCCAAAGAACCGTGCTCTCGGATGAGCTTCAACGCAGTGTTCGGGCCGATTTTGGGCACTGGATCCAGATAGTCGCACCCCAAAAGTATACACAGGTCAATAAACTGGCCGAGTTAATCAACAACACCTATTGCTCGTTCCATGGAGTCCGTACCTGAGTTCTGTCCATACCGAGTCCCTCCAATGTCTTGTCGAGGTGTATCTCCTGGATGGGTTCCTTGCGCTGCTCACTGAACGTGAGGTGACGGAGCAAGATTGGTGAGTTGAACGTCAACGTGTCCATGTCCTCGGACGCTGCCGCGTACACCTTACCAGCACGCGCCAGAACCGCACACTGGGCCTCGGCCTCAGTAGGAGCGACAATGTAGGGTATCCCCATCAGCTTGAGCAGGCGCCGGCACTCTTCGTTGTGCTCTCGCGTGACTCTGACTGTACGCCTTGAGAATTTCTCCACCTCCTCAGCGGTACCCGTCTCTTTTGCCTCTTCGTGCTGATCACTCGCTTCATTCTTCCGAGCAAAGCGCTTCGCCAGCTCTCCGGATTTGAGCTTGGGGGGCGCTCCGTCGAAGACGTAGAGTGGTTTGATGCCGTTGTCGACCATGCGCAGAGTGCGGTAGAACATGCCCATGAGATGGGATGTGGTTTCACCCGTGTCAGACATCAGCTGTTGGCCATCTGAGCGGACCGCCACCAGGAAGCTGTAGATGCTCATCGATCTGTGGGAGTCAGTCGCTCATTCGCTGATTTGGGAGCTTGTTCAAAGCATACGCATCCTGGTGCATCCGTATTAGTCCGAGGCATCAACCAGATATCACGGTCACGTACAATTGCAACCTTCCTTCCAAAGTGGTTCTTGATCTCACCAGTCTTGATGGCGTCAGGTGCCTCCTCGGCGATGACATGGTAGAGTTCTGTTCGCAGTGAGCTTGTCACGTTTGACGATTGGCCAAGGAATGCAACATACGTTTGATACCCATCGTCTCAGAGCGTTGTGAGTGTCACAGATCGGTTGAGTGGACCTTGGAGGTGCATCGCATGACAAGAGGATGGAGGTCAAAAAGTGCGCGTAAAGTGAATCGCGTTCCGCGCCTGCAGGACGACAAGTGAATGACGTGCATAACTGCGCGCACCAGTCAAGAGCTCCTCCGCAGCTGCAGGCGATTGGGTACGGCCGACTTCAAGACTTTGTAGCGCAATCTTGCTTTCGCCGACCTGACACATACCTAGCTCGCTAGGTACTGTAGTTGGTACTCCGCAAAGGCGCTCATGCACATCCGGCCAAAGCCATTATCAATTCTAAAGCCTTCGCTTTTTTTTTTTGAAAATAGTCCGCTTCAAGCTCGTGCAAACCTCCATTCTCCCACAAAGTCGGCTGGTGAGCGCCACTGCCGCCTCGGAGATCCCTCAATGGTACGAGTTGCGGGAGCTCTGAAAAATCGCCTCGGCAATTTGACAATACATAGTACTCATTGAATCACCTCGCTGATCTCCACGTCCACAAATTTGGCCATTTCCTTTTCCAACTTGAGAGTCTCGTTTCCTCTCTCTTCTGCTTCTCTGCACGTCTTCCGGTGCGATCCCTTCCCTATGTTGTCTCGCTCCCTCCTTCGTCGAGCTGCGCGGGCCCGCCTGTCCCCCACGGCGCGCCCGTCCCATCGCAGGCATGCCTCTTCCGCAGCAGCTTTCAAATGGGAAGACCCGCTCAACCTGTCAAACTTTCTGACCGAGGAAGAACAAGCGATCCAAGAAACGGCGCATTCTTACTGCCAGGAGCGCCTGCTACCCAGGGTTTTGGAAGCATATCGCAAGGAAGACTACGACAAGACAATCTTGCAGGAAATGGGCGAGTTAGGTCTGTTGGGTGCCACAATAAAAGGTTACGGATGTGCTGGCGTGAGCAACGTCGCTGCCGGTTTGATAACGCGAGAAGTGGAAAGGGTTGACTCGGGGTACCGATCAGGCATGTCTGTCCAGAGCTCTCTGGTCATGGGACCCATAGATGAGTTTGGGACACAGGAACAAAAGGACAAATACTTGGAGAAGCTGGCCAGAGGCCAACTGGTTGGCTGTTTCGGCTTGACCGAGCCCAACCACGGCTCCGACCCGGGTTCAATGGAGACGACTGCAAAGCCACACCCGTCGAAGGAGGGATACTTCTCGCTATCAGGGTCAAAGACCTGGATCACGAATTCGCCAATCGCGGATGTGCTACTTGTGTGGGCGAAGCTGCAAGAAACAGGCAAGATTCGAGGATTTTTGATCGAGAGAGAAAAATGCCCCCCAGGAACCCTCGAGACGCCACCTCTGAAGGACAAGAACGGACTTCGGGCATCGATAACGGGCATGATTCAGCTCGATGACTGTCCCGTCCCCAAGGAGAACATGTTTCCAGATGTTGAAGGTCTCAGAGGTCCATTCGCTTGCCTCAATTCGGCGCGGTATGGTATCGCCTGGGGAACAATGGGCGCCCTTGAAGACTGTATCAGCCGGACCAGAGAGTATGCCCTAGAGAGGAAGCAGTTCAAGAACAATCCGCTTGCCAAATATCAGCTCGTTCAAAAGAAGCTAGCCGACGCCGTCACGGACGCGGCTTTTGGACTGGCCGCAGCGTATCAAGTCGGTCGTCTGAAGGATGAGGGCAAGGTCACTCCAGAAATGATTTCAATGATCAAGAGACAGAACTGTGATCGAGCGTTGGTGAACGCCAGGCATCTCCAGGAGATCTTCGGTGGGAACGCCGTCAGCGATGAGTACCACATCGGTCGTCATGTTGCAAATCTTTTCGTGACGCAGACATATGAAGGACAGAGTGATATTCACGCCTTGATCCTAGGCCGGGCCATTACCGGGATACAAGCATTTTGCTAAAGGCGCGTCGACTGTCAAAGGCGGAATTTAAAATCTACTCCGGATCAAACTCGCATCCCATCCGGATCCTTGGACGGTCAATCATGCTGAAAGGCCCTTGCCATCTGAACCACGGTTTCATCCAACACTTCGACGGCCACACCTTCTTTCTCGCCAGTGGTTGAAGGAGAAAATGCCAAAAGTGTTTGCTGCACGGAAATGGAACGATACACCCCGGGAGAAAAGCTTGATTCTTAATCTTCATTTTTGTGTATAAACCGGTGTGAAATGGTGTCATTATTGCCACGTGAGAATACAGATTGCTGTGCTCCAGTAAGCGTGTAGTGTTCCTGACTCAGAAGGGCGGAAGAAACGGCGAGCGGATCAACGAGCGACAGTTTCATCAACCAATATCTCGATACGTATTTGGTGATGGGATTTAAAGGTCGCGGGTTATGCTTTGTCAGATAGGTACCTAGAGATCTAATGACAGCAAATGTCGCCTCGCTGGTGGTGGCGAAGTCAAGGAAAAGTTGAAGCCCAAGTGGATATCATTGGGCGCCCGGCGTCCAGGCAAAGGCAGCACCCACGCACCGCCCACGCCCGCCCGGCTTGCCTGAGGGACAGCGTCACCTGAAGTCACTAGGGTACTAGGGTACTTGTAGTGCCCCTCGCCCTGCGCCCGCCCTCTATTCCTCAGTTACTGCGTCCAGCACCTTCTGCCGCCTGCCGTCTGCCAAGCGTAGCCTTCTTTCAGTTTAAACTGCGATCCAGTCGGCTGAAGGAAAGTCGATCTCTCTTCCCTCTCACCACTGACCACATAACAACCACCCTTTGACCAACCGATCAAACCTCTTGACACTACCGCCTCCTTTCTCGCGACAACCTCATCGTAACCTCTTAATAATTAATTCTTCTCTTCGCACATTCCTCAGGTTTGTACGCTATCCTTTATCCTATTGACTTCATTACCAACCCAGGTTGACTCAGATCGTAGCCCCACGTCCCCCTCGATATCGACCACCTTTGGCCTCAAAAATCCTCTCTACCTCACATTTTCAGCCATGGCTCTAAAGCGAATCAACAAGGAACTTACAGATCTTGGCCGGTGAGTCCTCTTTGCACCCTAGATGTGCGGCAGGAGTGTGCACGAGGCCGACTTGGGCCTGATAAGATCATACGGGGTTGTTGGAATGGCTATACTGATTATCTCGGACGCAGTGATCCTCCCTCCTCATGCTCAGCTGGTCCCATGGGAGACGACCTGGTGAGTAAAGAGTCCTGGAAAACCGCCGGAGACCGACGCGGCGGTCGAGCGGATGTCGCTTGCTAACATCAGTACCAGTTCCACTGGCAAGCAACGATCATGGGTCCTGTAAGTCATTATACCCCTGACTACGTTAACCTCCGCGACTGACCAAATTTTTGCAGAGTGACAGCCCATTCCAAGGCGGTGTCTTCTTCCTGGCCATCCACTTCCCTACAGACTACCCCTTCAAGCCACCGAAGGTCAATTTCACCACTCGAATCTACCACCCCAACATCAACTCCAACGGCAGCATCTGCCTTGATATCCTCCGAGACCAGTGGAGCCCCGCTCTGGCAATATCGAAAGGTTTGCACGGTCGCCGCCTGCCTGATTAGAAACGTATGGCTGACCAATTGAACAGTCCTTCTATCCATCTGCTCTATGCTTACCGACCCTAACCCTGACGACCCACTTGTTCCGGAGATCGCTCATGTGTACAAAACCGACCGTGCTCGATACGAGGCAACCGCCAGAGAATGGACGAGAAAGTTTGCAATCTAGTTCAGGTGACAGGATGGGAGGTGGTGGTTGTTAGCTGTGCTCGGCAGTGCCAAGCGGCAGGGGCGATGTTGCTGCTTCAGACGAGAATTGGCCGTGTTTGGTATGGAGCTGCGGCGACGATGACAGCCATTACACAAGGGATTTGCTAGATGAGCCGCGACTCCACGGATACTGTTGGCAGAGTATGACACATGCATTACACCGAGGGTGCAACGACAAGCAACGGGAGAAACAGGCGCAGACGTTATGGGGGAATGTTTATGTCCAGCAGCACGATCTCGGATGAACTCTTATGATGCATTACACCAAGGCGTGCTTGAGGGATAACTGACAAACTGTGCTTTTGGCTTACCCCACTACTTGTTTCTTTTCTGGTCTTTTGGTCTTTGGCCCCGTGATCAACCTGTTCAGCTCCGTCCATTCACATTTCGAAACTCTTCGACTAGATCAGACAGGTGTTGACGCCTGAGATTTGATGTATGCTGCAGCCGCCTTGCCCCAATCTTGCAAGAGTGATTCGTAGGCTGCGAAATGACCGCATGAGTCGCCAAGGTTGATGGGACCAGACCTGGCCAGTGACCACCCAATTAGAAGGCTTGTTCGGGCTGCGAAAGCCGCACTCCGATGGAGGCGATGGAGGCGATGGAGGACGAGGCTCCAACTCACTGGCAGCTTGCAGGCTCCAAGTGCGCCAAGGCACGTGCCTCTACAAAGCCCACCCTGGACATGGCGGTGGGATCGTGGTTGCGTGGCCTGATGGGCCCGTCGTGGGCACCCGTGGGAGTTGTACGTAGTATGTGTAGGAAAGCCTTGCATCAACTGAAACAAGGAGGCAACAAGGAGGCTGAGCGGCAAACACGACGGGGACGTGCAAAGAGTTGGTTTTCCGGCGTCGGCTGGCCCGTTTCGGAGGCTCCCAGCCCCTGGCGCGTTTCACCAGGCCTCATCCACCGCCCATGGCCGCCAAATCATCGTCTCTCAAAGCCTTTTCTCGACCTCTTTCGACGTCCGACTCAAAAGCTTCGTCCACAGCGTCTGGCTACGTCTGGCTTTCGCTTCTTGCCGGGTCTCGACGCCTGTCACGCTGTCTCCAGCGACCATGTGGATATCCAAGCACTGGACTCTGTCTTCCGATTGACCTCTGCTGCTCCATCTGTGGCTCTGGCCTGCGGGATCTGCACCTGCCAACCCTCCCCCTGAGAATTGCATGAAAAAGGTCGACAAACTCTGCCATGCCACTGATGTTTATTCTGTAGCGAGAAGCGCCCAAGGGGGAGGGGAAATGGTAACTACAATTGTGGCCCTATTTCTCGATCGTCCTGTTGACTTGTGCTGATCATCATCTTCCCTTCTTCCCTGGCCCGGTGCGCTTTCTTTGGATTCTTGTATAGATTTTTGGTGTTGAACACACTGCTCGTTTCGCTTCTGACACGCCGAGACAGGCTTGTGTGGTGCTAACGTTCCCCGGGTATCCTGGTTGTACGAGGCAAGTATACCCAAGTCCTAAGCGAGGCCGTCATTTCCTTCATACTAATACTGTGTCAAGACAGTGTTTCGAAACCATCGTGGGAAGTCGTCGCAAGTCTCTACCCTGCCACAGCCTCGGTTGCCGAATTGCAGTGTGCAGTGGACCGTCATTGGAAACAATTTCGTATCAGGTTGTTCTGGACCGCAGCTCTACGACCTTACATTATCGTCTGCCCGCCATGAACACCTCGACGCCACCGCCCTATCCTTCCTACTTCTACGAAAAGCCGCTGGGACGGTCCAACACTACGACGCACAATAATGCTCCAATGTATTACATCGAGAAGCCGTTGGTCAGGTCAAACACGTCGTCGACATATTCCTCGATGGCGGACCGCACAAGATCAACTCCACTGTCGAGGATGCTGCTGTCTGGAGAAGTGAGCGGCGAGGCGCCCCGGGATCTAAACATGAGAGAAAAGTTCGAGCGGTGGATGGTCAACGAGGGCTCGCGGCGGATCGTGGTGGGAGTGTTCGTGCTGGTACACGGACTGGTCTTTGGCTTCGGCTTCATGAACTACCAACTCAAGGACAACTTGACGGGAGCGCGGGCGACCTTTGGCATCACGTATCCCATTGCGAGGTCGGCCGCACTGGTGCTGCACTTCGACGTCGCCTTGATCCTCTTCCCTGTGTGTCGGACGCTGATATCGTTGCTGCGCCAAACGCCTCTAAACAGCATCGTTCCGTTCGACAAGAACCTGACCTTTCACAAGCTCGTCGCCTACTCGATCGTCTTCTTCACATGGGTCCACACCATTGCGCATTGGAACAACTTCGCCCAGCTCGCGGCTAAAGAGAAACTGGGCTTCGTCGGCTTTCTCAAGATCAACTTTGTGACGGGCCCGGGCTGGTCTGGCTACGTCATGCTCTTCTCCTTGATGGCCATGCTCTTCACGTCCATCGAAAAGCCGCGACGTGCCAATTACGAACGGTTCTGGTCCGTCCACCACCTCTTCATTGTCTTTTTCGTCTTCTGGTCCGTCCACGGCGCTTTCTGTATGATCAAGGCCGACACCGCTCCGTTCTGCTTCGGGACGGGCGTCTTCTGGGAGTACTGGATGTACGGAGGCTTCGCGTACCTTCTGGAGAGAGTCCTCCGCGAGATCCGCGGCCGGCACAAGACCTACGTGACCAAGGTCATCCAACACCCCAGCAACGTCGTCGAGATCCAGATGCACAAGGAGAAGACGAAGACGCGTGCAGGCCAATATATCTTCCTCTGCTGTCCCGAGGTCTCCATCTGGCAGTACCACCCTTTCACCCTGACCTCGGCGCCAGAGGAAGACTACATCTCGGTGCACGTGCGGATGGTGGGCAACTTCACCAAGGCGCTCGGCAAGGCGCTAGGCTGCGAGGACAGCAAGGGTCGTGGTGACGCCAAGGGTGACGGTGCCAAAAAGCCTCGCTCCGAAGTTGTCTCTATGGCTCCAGGGGGGTTGCAGAAGCTCCTTCCGCGGATCTACGTCGACGGGCCCTTCGGATCCGCTTCCGAGGACGTGTTCAAGTTTGAAACGGCGGTGCTGGTCGGTGCGGGTATTGGAGTCACACCCTTTGCCAGTATTCTCAAGTCTATCTGGTATCGAATGAGCCAAGGTGGCGGCAGCCACACGCGCCTGAGAAAAGTCTACTTTTTCTGGATTTGCCGCGACTTCGGGTCTCTGGAGTGGTTCAAGAGTCTGCTCACGGCCATTGAAGCCCAGGATAAACAACACGCCATCGAGATCCACGCTGTATGTTCTCTCTTCCCCCTGGTCATTTAAAGCCGAACTGTGCTAACTGTTTTGCCTCCAGTACCTCACTGCCAAGATCTCCGCCGCAGATGCCAACAATATCATGCTCAATAGCAGCGACACCGATGCCATCACGGGACTGCGCACGCCGACGAACTTTGGCCGTCCCAACTGGGACATGGTCTTCCGGGCGATTCGCAAACTACATTCCCCCGGCGAGGCGGGCGTGTTCTTCTGCGGTCCCAAGGGCCTGGGCTCGCAGTTGCACATACTGTGTAACATGTACAGCGAGGGTGACAAGGGCTTCAGCTTCGTATGGGGCAAGGAGAACTTCTAATCTCCCGGTCCCTCTTTCCTTTCACTTGACTCACTTTGTTGTCATTGAGAAGCGTTATAGCAACTTGGATACTGGAGGGATACTTGGCTCAAGGCAAGACTTTTGTCTTGTTTTTAGGAAAATCTGGGAAATTGGGGCAGCAGCCAAACGCTTATGGACCGGTTGCCCGCTTCGTTGGGCACACTGTGTCCAGAGCTCGACCTCAACAAATGACAAGCATGTCCTTGCCACAAAAGATTGGCACTTTTCAAAGGGTTGTCATGTTGTTTGTACACCAACGTTTTACATATAGAAGATACCACGATACATCATACCACCTCGGTCAACGAGGCTTACGAGACGAGATAGAGAAACGAGGAGCTTTTTCAGAAAACGGCGAAAACACGACGCGTCCGACCTTTTCCATCCTTGTAGTTGTTGCCTTTACAGTCTTTTGCCTTGTGGGATGCCGAGTACCTCCCAACCTAAATGAATTACAGATAATGCACTTTCTATTCTGGCCACAGGAAACATGTCAACCGAACCGGGCCGCCAATGCATCCTTGAACCACGAACGCCGTTGTTCTCACGCACCCTGCATAACCATCTCCTAACTCTATAACAAAGGGCCATGACTTTTGTCTGCGGGATCATGGGAGGCCATGTCCTGGGTTCTGCTTCAAGCTGTAGACCTCGAAGCCCTTCCTTACAGCCCTGCCCCTACCGCCCTTCAACAAGGCATTCAACTCGCTCCCATGAACCACAGCGAAGAGAACCATGGTGGTGAACATCAGGCATGCGTCAAAGACGTACAAAAACACCTCGTGCGAGATTATGTAGCCGGCGTTCCCCTGGCCGTATTCGACCAGCCGGAAGACGGAGCGCACGAGGATGAGGAGACTTCCCGCGTAGAGGGTGTACATGTGTTTCTTCCAGACGGCCGCGATGTCGAGGGTGTTGGCGAGGACTTTTGAGGTGGGGTCCTTGCGGAGGCGGAGGTGGAAGGTTAAGCCGGTGACGACGAAGAAGGAGAAGAAGACGACTTGAACCAAGAGGCCGCCGATGATGATGTTCTTGCCCGTGTTGATGGACGACTTGGTCTTGCCGGCCATCATTCCTCCACCTGGAGAGAGAGTGTCAATGATGAGCAGAGAGCGTGGTTGCAAAACCGACAGAACATACCAGACGCTTGCATCAGAAACGACAAGACATCCCCCGCGACGAAGATCTTTGTCAACCACCTCGGGTTGACGGGTGAATGCCTCGTCCCGTCCGTGAGCAAGATGATCCGTCCGAGCTCCATGTATATGCTGGCCGCGAACAGCGCGGGCGCCACGAGGATGAGCACCGACTGCAGCACGTACGGCCCGACGCTCCAATGATCGGGGCTCTCTTGAGATCCAATCGCCCGGCCGACGTAACCCGCGGCCTCAAAGTACCCGCCGACGCAGAAGGGGATCAAGAACCATGTCCGTGTGCGAAGGAGCTGGTACGTGTGCAGGAGAGAGGCGAGGGCGAACAGGGCGATGAAGATCACGGCCGCGGCTAGGGAGGGGTCGTAGCGGTAGAGTTTAAAGCCCGAGTCTTGTGCCATAGTGGTCGATGTTGGGGGGTGGTTTAGACAAGAGTCCGTTTAGGCAGTGTGGACGGGCGAAGAAACAACAGGGCAACAGTGCAAAGGGGAAATGGGTAGAGCAAAGAACGAAATGCTCGTTGAAAAGGGGGCCACTGAAATGAGATGGAGGACTCTTGGGGAGGGGAAACAAAACACCTCGAGATTCTCAAACCTCAATATATGTATGCATCGTACCCAACTCTTCATTCCTCTTTTATCTTTGCCTGCTGCCTGGGACACCTTACCTGGAGATTGATGTTGATATGCATCTCTATATTTACGAAGAGTGGAACCATCAGAAAGAGCGCGGATTGAACACGTCGGATTTGTCGATGTATCGAGTCTAGCATGGCGTGCATGGTAAGTACCTAGGTAAGGTGTACGAGACGAGGCCAGGCCGTGGCTGTGTGAATGGGGGGGAGATTTGTTTGACGTCGGGAATACGCGCATAAGGGACGAGGCTCCACACGGGGAAGCGATACGCGTATTCGGCAGACTTGCCTCGATTCTCGTATTGCGACGAGGCTGTGCTGCTCCAATGCTTCTGCACATCTTCCAGCCTTGTCACTTACTGCAACGGCCTTGCGCACGAAGAGCTGACCAGGAGACGTCGACATGCTTCATGGCGTCAATATTGTGATTTGAACATTGCCCATACACTCTGTTGAAACCCCCTTGAATCACGCACCATGTTGCCAGTCGGTAACCCCGGCAGCTCTTTTTTTGGCGATCTGGTACCCTCGTTGAGCTACATTCTGTTGCATTGCACTTGACCTCACCCCAACTTGGATAGAGCTCTGCAAGCCGAACAACGAGGCATCTCTGGGCGAAACCCAGGGGAAGGTAGTAAAGAAGTGAAAGGCTGTACAGATGATGTCGGACGGAGCATTGCTGCGCTCTCCAGAATTTTCCGCCATCTCTTCACCGTCATACCATTCTGGGGACCTGAACGAAGGCCATCCTCTACACGACCTGCAGGGCGTCGAAGCTACAAGGGACGACCCCAGCTGCGAAAGTCTCCTTGAACCTGCCGAACCTGATGACTATGACCCAGAAGAAGCAAGCATTCTAATCCCTCCTCGGGAATTGTTGGAGCGGTCAACTGATGGTGACCGGCTCACTTGGACACGCCAGAACCGACTATATAAGTCCAAGTCCACTTTCCAAGCTGTTTTGCAGTGGATCAAAGGTCCCCAGCCTCCTCGGATCTACCACATTCAATCCTCCAAATGGCTTCAGAATGCGTGCGACCGGCTTCTCGACAGGGTTTTGCCTGGCAGATGGCTCAAATTGGTGGCTCTGCTTGCTCTCTATGTTTTGTGGAGTGGCATGTTCCTTTTGGCGCTGCCAAAATGGGTGATCTCGAGCACTGACCCCGTCTATGGTCGGCCGATCAGGCTGGACTGTACATCTCGTCTATGGTACGTTGCCCGGATGGCGATAGACGGGGCCCGTCACTAACCAGCATATGCAGGCCCAACAGCACCGCCTGCGGGTTGGACGGCCAGGAGTGCCGCCCTTTCGAGGACCACCATTTCGCCTTCGTCTGTCCGGCTGGTTGTAGAGACGCCATGGTGCTCGAGCCTCACTTCATCGGATCTCAGCAAGTCAACTACCGAAGCCTCATTGTCGGAGGACCACGACGTCTTCAGGACTCTGGGTCTGCCATCTACCGCGGCGATTCGTTCATCTGCGCCGCCGCCATCCATGCCGGAGTCACGACCAACTCCCGCGGAGGCTGTGGAGTGCTGTTGCGCACCGGGGAGCGGTCCAACTTCCCCAGCGTCGAAGCCCACGGGATCCAGAGCATTGGATTCCCCTCCAACTTTCCGCTCTCCTTTACCTTCAACTCGTCGTCCAGCAGCTTGGCAGCGCCCGCCGCGTGCAGGGATTCTCGGTGGATGTTCCTGGGCACATCGGTCCTGATTACTTCCATTTTATCCGTCTTCGTCACCTCCCCGGTGACGTTGTTCTGGTCAATCTACATCGGCATGTTCTTCCACGTCGCCCTAATATCCGATCCACCATACTACCAAGACTACGCCGAAGTGGTCTCACTCGCGATTCGACGATTTCTCCCCGCCGCATTTGTGGGGCATGTCATCTATCAATACTGCGTCTGCCGCACCTTGTCCAATCTCAAAGCCCCCCTCGAGAGGGCTGTGCTTTGGCTTGGCGGGTGTTGGGTTGGGGCGTTGAACAACGTCACCTTCGACCGCATACCGATATCGCGACTGACTCCGCACGACCTTCAGCAGCAACCCGGCGCTATGCTGGCGCTGTCGTTGATCATCGGCATCATTCTGATCGTCGCGATCGGACAGGCATGGTGCTTCCGAACCGAGGGTCGCATGGCGCGGTACCTGCTCTTCTACGCCGTCGTGGCCATGTTGTTGACCGCTCTCGTCCTGATATTCCCCAGCATGCACCTGCAACTCCGGATCCACCACTACATCCTGGCCCTGATCCTGCTTCCCGGCACGTCTCTCCAGACCCGCCCCAGTCTGCTGTACCAGGGCATCCTGCTGGGACTGTTCCTCAACGGTGTCGCGCGGTGGGGTTTTGATAGCATCCTCCAGACACCGGGCCAATTGCTCCAAGACGGCGCCGCCCTGGGTAGCGTTGTACCGTCTCTAGCTAACCCGCCGGTCATGGTGGGAGAGGATAACATCACGTTCGACCTCGCCATGTCCTCCGAATCATCGTCATGGGATGGGATCAGCGTGCTGGTCAATGACGTCCTCCGCTTCCTCTCCTTCCCACCCAACGACCCCATGACATTCCAGTGGACGCGCCGTGTGCCCCACGAGCCCGAGTTCTTCAGATTCGCGTACGTGAAAAGGGTGGAATTCGCTGGTGGGGAGTGGTACGGCGATTTTACACCGCCGGCGCTGTGGGAGGGGAATGGGACGTTTGTTCGCGCCGCCACTGCTGTATGATCCCAAGGCTTGTTGTTGTTGTATGAATAGACAGACAGATTTACATGGACAGAAATTTGCGCACAACACACCAAGATCTATATATAGATTGTCAGCGGGGAGATAGCACTCTTGATGATGATTATTCTTGGATTTGCATTTGCCGCTCCTTTTCCCGTCTCTCGCCGGGACTCTTCACAGAACATATTAATACCGGGAATGAAAGCCCCAAAGCTCAACGGCTTTTTTATGACGCGCTCCTCGGAAAAAACAAGATTAGGGCAACGGCATCCTCTTCATGAAGTATGTTCCGTCCATGCAGTAACCACACACCACAAGGTCAACCGGTAGGCCGATGGCGAGTAAGTGTAATTTGGGAATGTTCTCCTCGACCGCCAAGGACACGTATGTGATAGCTCGCCCTTGGGACCACTGCTCGGCTAGCAGGGCGATGATGCGCTTCACCAAGTGAGTCGGACAGTGAGAATGTTCAAAGCCGCGTCCTCCAGCCTCTAGTCGAGGCCAGGTGACGTCCAGTATCTGCTGGAATGTAGAGATGGAATGCCAGGCCAGAGTGAGTTGCAACAAGGCCTCACCCACACTGAACGTATACACGTCAGAGGTATGAGACGTGGAGAAATTCAGAGTGTCAAGAATGAGTAGCATAAGCTGCACCATCCTCTGGGCGCGGCCGACGTCTGAGTGACACAGCGGCGTCGGCGAGTCCTGCTGGGGCTCATCTCCTTGCAGTGTCGCAATCATGACTCGACACAGAAGGTAATACAGAGCGTTCATTGCATCACGATGACTCGAAAAGGTCGGGAAGTCAGTACAGGACGTGACTGAACTGTCGTCATGTGGGGAGCTTTGGCAATCGCATGGCTCCGGCGGTAGCTGAGCTACATCGAGCCTGGACTTCCACACTGACAGTCTGTCTTGCTGAGTCTGCAGGAGACCTATCAGATGTGGACCCCGGACAAAGCCCGTTTGCGCTTCTTCGTACTCTTCTGCCGTGCTCCGCCTGTCAAGCAGCGTGTCCAGATGTTCATGGGCAAGGCGTCCGAGGTCCTGCGATTGATCCGAGACATTGTGAATGCGCGCAACCGTGCGAAATACTACCGCTCTCTTTCGAAGCTCGATGGTTTTGATCAGGATGTCGTATATCAAGTCATCCGAACTCATACCCAAGATGCAGGTGAGGTACAGGTGCTCGATGGTATTTGGCGAGGCGAATTTCGCTTGGAAGTACTCGTCGCTCTCACCTTCAATCAGGAGAGTAGGACGCCGCGAGGTCCGATGGGAGATGGAGAGGCGGTGCCACATTTGCAGTGCTTCGTGCCCGTCTGGCGACTGCAGGAAGGCAGTCCTATGCTGATGAGCGAACTGATGAGCATCCTCTACAGCCAGCCGAAACCTTCGGTGGTCTGTCGATGCGTGATGGTAAATGGCGAGAAGAACCTTAGTAGCCAGCGCCACAGCACAGTCAGCTGGATCATTGCCAGTCTTTCGGGTGTCGCAATATGTAACCGCTAGGTCGTGATATTTTCGTGCCTGGTCGTGGTGTTCTCTATTCACTATTGGGCTGAAGACTGATCTTCTATAATCCTCGCTAATCTGACGCGACTGAATGCGTACATCGAGCATGGCCAAATTAGAAGCCGACAGGCAGAGAACAGCATGGCGAAACGGAGCCGAGGACAGTATGAAGTCGAGAAACCCCTTGGAAGGTCCTGGTAACACGTGGCGAACATGACTGTCGAAGTGTTTGAAATAAATCCCGCCCGTGTCTTCTTCGCTAAGTGGAGCCATGAGAGGGATCGCCGTTGATCTTGTTCTTACAAAGCTTAGACCGTACGACGAAGGCGTCCTTTTGGTTTGGGACATGGTCCGATCCATTGATCGAGGTGTCGGCGTCTTCCTGGGACCAAGTGCTTGAACCTGACCGGCATCATATTGACGAAATGAGATGTCCAATCCATATTCGCAAGCTAATGAGAGCCTGTGGCACGCCCGACATACTGGCTTTGTCTCGTCACACTATGGGAGTAGTCAAAGGACGGACCATGGACACTAAAGGTGGAACTCACCAGCTTTCCCCTGCGACGGCATGCCTTGCACCCGGTGTGGCCACGGCGGATCTTACCAGAGCGCGATCTGACGGCAAATGCTCTTGCAGCTGCCATAGCTTTGGCGAAATGGTAGTAGAATAAGGAGGAACAGACAGGTGGGTGATGATATTGAAATGGAAATGTTTCAACAGCATGTCCGAATGAGGCATAATTTTACGCCCCGGTATTGAAACGGCCACTTTTCGATGCGAATTGCGCCACTGGGCGAAATGTCCTGTCCCAGATTGAACCTTGGAAGTTAAGGCGCTCATTGTGGTATCTGACAAGTAGTACTGTATTGTAATGCTGTGGTATAGGAGGCGTGGTAGATGGTACCTAGCTCGCTAGGTAAAGGTGTAAGTGTCTGACAGTGGTTGATATAGGTGCAGGCGAGCAGGCTACCTAGGTGGGTCGTGACTGACAGGGCCTAACATCGTTTGCCAA
Organism: Fonsecaea multimorphosa CBS 102226; assembly: GCF_000836435.1. NCBI lineage: Eukaryota > Fungi > Ascomycota > Eurotiomycetes > Chaetothyriales > Herpotrichiellaceae > Fonsecaea > Fonsecaea multimorphosa. The sequence continues at coordinate 1,101,390 of NW_015971643.1, forward strand.
TAGGCAGCGGGCGTTGTAGCGTTTGTCTGCCCGCCAGTGCCTGGCCGGAGACTATCTCAAAGACCAAGACCTTACAAGCCTCGTCACCGAGATGCTAGGAACGGACGACTCAATCTGCCTCGACTTTTCAGGCAATATTTTACGCCTCGAGTCCATTGATGACATTCTCCGAACCGTTCCCCACATGATCAGGAGCTCTATGAAACGTGACTCCACCACCTATATTTTGTTCGTAGCACGAGCGTACATAAAAGGCAACATGGCTCCGAAGCATTCCAGTGCCTTCTCCGCCCGAACTTGACGCAAGGTGCGTCGCCAAAATGGTCCTTGGAACCTGGAAAAAGTATGCGTCGAGCTCTCTGATTCGCCGATCGTCGCAAACACTGGCAGTCATAGAGAAGACTGCTTATATCTATGGAGGCGAGCTGCGCCCTCGTGAGCCTGTCGACCCAGGCGTCTACGCTTGCTCGATTGGTCAAGGTGGGCGCCTCCCGCGATCTTAGCATTAAGTAGCACAAACATCTGCCGCTTTGAATACTAATGTACTTCTCCAAACAGACTCATCTTCTCCAGGACGCCGAGTCTCTGCTGTTATGGTGCCACGGGCGCCACAGTCTCGCGTTGGCTCGGCTTCCACGGCTCTGAAAGGCAGAGTCTACGTCTTCTCGGGACGCGGTGGCACAGCCATGGCACCGATCGAAGAACACGGTGCTTTCTGGAGTTTTGACCCTGCCACTCAATCCTGGTCTGAAATCATACCGCGAGACCCTCAGTCACCATTCCCTCCCGGTCGGAGCTATCATGCTCTCACAAACGATGGCAATGACACAATATATCTGCATGCTGGCTGCCTAGAGAAGGACAGACTCAGCGATTTGTGGTCGTTTAGTGTGTCTCAACGGAAATGGCTGCAGCATGCTGCAGCTCCGGATCCAGCCAGAGGCGGCACATCGATCGCTTTTGCGCGGGAGAAGCTGTGGCGCATGAATGGATTTGACGGAACAAAGGAGCAAGGTGGAACTCTCGACGTCTTTGACCCTAGGGATGGTAACTGGAACACGATTTCGTTTGCTGCAGACGACCAGGAGGGACCTGGGCCGAGGAGCGTTTGCTGCTTGCTGGCATTGAAAATACGTGGCCGTGAGAGTCTCTTGACCATGTTCGGAGAGAGTGATCCAAGTAATTTGGGACACCAAGGTGCTGGCAGAATGCTGGGAGATATATGGGTTTTTGACATTGACTCTGGACACTGGCAAGAGGTCCGCTCCTGGGAAGGACAAGACAAACCTCTGCCGCGTGGGTGGTTCGCCGCCGACGTGGTCGCCGACTCGAGTGTTATAATTCAAGGTGGGCTCGCGGCGTCAAATGAACGACTTGACGACGTTTGGATGTTGGAGTTTAGTTGAGTCGATTTCAGGCAAAAGATATCTGTCTCAACACCACATGTGAGCCATCAGATGATGCTGTATCCGCCACAGGTGAACAAAATCAAAACGTCGGTACGACCCAAAAAGCATTTTCTATTCCTCCCGGAATGGTGCTGGACCATAAATCCTTGACTCCTTGTCGTACGCATATTTGCGCGTATTCAAGAATCCCTTCCAAGAGTCCTCCTTTGGCCGGCCTGGCCGCTTTCCCGTGGCTCTTCCAAACTGCCTTGTTTTTCTTTTGGGAAATAACTGTGAAGCAGGCTCATGTCTTGCTTGCCTTTTGTTTGCTGCAGATAGAAATGACAAGAGCAGGATACCACGATATGGTCTTGATTGGGGGAGCTTAAAGCACTGGAGGTGGCTCTTGGTGGTCGCAGCCAGCATCGAGGTGCGTCAGCACCAGCCGCGGTTTGTCTAGACCGCTGACCCAGTACAAATTCCGTCCGTACTCCTTGGTGACTTTTCTGCTCTCAGAGCGAGACGAGCTCTTTTGCCGCGCGAAATACTCCGGGTATTCATCATCATCCCTCTCTTGTGTTGCCCTGCGGCCGTCGGGAAACTCCAGCCTCACAATGAGGCCGTGGGACAGGAAGAGCTCCGAGTTCCAGTGCTCCAGTGTACTGTCAAGCACCCTCGCGAGAAGTGTGTTTTGAAGGACATTCTCTTGCTCGAGTGCTCGCCTGGCAAATCGCCAAGTACACACCCCCATCAGAGGCCCCAAGGGACCCCCGATGGCGGATAAGGTCGCCCCAACCAATATCCCGGAACCGAGGGCGGAGTGCCGACTTGCACGAGCGAGACGCATACAATGAACCAATTCTGTCGTGAATAAGCCCCATTCGCCCTGTGTAACGCCGGGATTTCTGAGCCTTGCGTCGAACGGAAACTCTGGCCGCAGAAGTTGCGACGTCGAGCTCGCTATGATGATATTTTCAGTCCACGACTGAGACGTAACTGCCATTACGCGTTGGAGTTTTGACTTGGGGTGGACTTCAGAAATAATTATGGGAATTGCTTAAGTTGAGGAGGGTATCAACTTATGCAAGTCTCCCTTTCACCGTAGTATATACAAAAATGGGTGGACTATCACAGCCTCGTAATTTACAATGTATTTTCCGGCGTAAATTATTCCCACAAAGGGGAATCGTAGTGCCCAATGTCTCGCTAGACCAGAAGACGAAAAAGACCTCCGGGATACAATGCTCATACCGACGCAACTTGTTACCTTGACTAGTGTTGCAGCCACGGCGGCACAATATAATAATATGTAGATCAGAACCTCAGCTCTTGGTCCAACCTTCCCATCCCTCCGAGTGCGTGCGGACGTGGGGACAGATGAGAAAGCCTCCCTCGACTCGACTCGACCTCACGGCACAGAAGGTAGGGATCTCTAGAGACGGCTTAAGTTTCCTACCTATTCTCATGTAAACTTGATTACCTACCTAGGTAGGTACGGGGTCTTAGGTACACGTTGACTCCTCCGTACGAGCTCGCTTCATGACTACCACTATTATTACCGCTACTCCATGCTGCGCTCTTGGGTACTGTGCTTTATGTAGAAGATCTTCATTAGGGCGATGGACATGGATCCTCGTCCTCCGCACTCCGAACTATGTATGGTTTAGAAACACCGCGAAGCACGCGAACGTCGCACATCTGAAACGACCAGACTTTCTTCCTGCAGCAGAGACGTGAGCTCAGAAAAGATAATTCAGAAAATATCCAGATGAATATCGTAGGTTCAATGACTGCTTTGCCCGCTTTCGAAATCGTCTTCATTTCTAGTTTATCTTGGTTTATCCATCGTTTCTAATAACGCCCTTCCTCCCACTCCAAGTGGGGAGTGGTATACAAAGTCGTTTCACATTTCCAACTGTTTTTGTGTGTGTTTGCCAGCGTCTCTTTGCTGGCGCAGGTTCTCGCCTTGTAAAGCCACAAGACAACTGCAAGCTCTTCGTACTCAAACCACATAGATCGCGGTGAAAACAAACTTGAAATATGCAAGCGCCCTTCCGCTGAAAGCTCGTCCAACCATTCGAGGCTATCATGCCACATGACCCAGCTCGGGGAGCACTTGCTTTTCCATGGTCGAATTCTGGATCAATGAGGGGGAGAAATTCCGAGAATAGTTGCCATCATCCGGATCGTAGATGCTGATACTGTCGCGACTTGCTTCGTCGCCCGACTCAGGGTCGCTATCATCCCGAAAGGGCTTCTGAATGGCCCTTGAGCTAACTCCGCCCTCCAGGTCATAGTCTTCCACCACGAGGATCGGGTTCTTCTCAGAAGGGTCGGCCGCAGCGGCCTCAATAGCTTTTGGGGCCTCGGGCACGCTATACAAATACGTAGCCAAGAACACCAAGATTGAGCCGAAGAGAAAATATATCGTGGGAACAAAGTTGAAGATGAAGATCGAGGCAATAGTTGACAAGATGATCGAGAGGGAGGTGGCGAAGCCCTTGAGGATATTGTCGGCATACTTGATGACCATTGCCACAATAAGGCCGCCAGCCGCCTGAATGCAGACTGTTGCAAAGACGATGGAATTATAACCCTGGAAAAAGCCATTCTCCCGGATCGCCTGGCCGTCCCACACCAAAGCCCCGGTGAGCGCAATGGCCAGACAGCCGATGCTCAGCTGGATATTGCGGACCCAGATGGACGAGTTTTGACCGTTCTTCAGGACCTTTTCGAAATAGACACCAGCGAAACCCGAGCAAATGCAGGCAATCGCGACAGCAATGATGCCAACCGGATAATTGCCTTGCTGGGGATTCGCCGAGGCCGTCGAGGAAGGGATCTGAACACAAGCAACTCCGGCCGTGAGGATGACTAGGGATAACCATTTTTTAGCCGACAGGCTCTGGCCGAGCATCAACACGGCAAAGCTAGCTGTCGTCAGGATCTTGCATTGATAGGTGACCTGGAACGTGGCGGCATCCAGATTGGTGGCAGCGACAAACTGAAGATTGTTCTGGAGGGTGTATAGAACGGCAGGGACCAGGAGCTTGAAGAAACCACTTTTGACACTGAAGACATCGGCCCATAGCTGCTTCAGACCATAGCTGGCTGGATTTAAGTGCGAAGGTGCGTCATCTGAGAGGGTTGGAAGACGGGAGGATCGGTAATGGTGCCGCTGCTCGCTGAGATGGACGCAGAAGCATATTAGGCATTTAAGGACTTCGGATAGCACGACCGCCGTTGAGCTCAGGTACCTCGGACCAGGCAGGATTCGAGAATATCGCATAACAAGGACGAGGGAGGAGTTTTGGACCACGAGGGTGAGGAGGGAGACGTATTTCGTAGGGATGCCATGGATGGTCGAGACACCATCTGTAGTGGGTTGTCAGTATACATGTGCGTAGTCGCAGCCTGCCAGCGAATTGACGTACCTTTGGTCGTCATTTTGGCCTTTGCAGAGAGATAGAGTGGGTATCCGAAGCTGATAGTATGTCGAAGAAATAACACAACAGAGAATTAGAGGTAGCAGGTAACGAGTGACTTTGTTGGTCGAGTGAACGAGTGACAACCGCAAGGGTGGTGAATCTTTAAGGAGTGACCATGGGTGGATGGGAGCTCAAAAGCAGGTAACGCAAGGGATGATGGATTTCATTATGGTGATCATGCGTGTAAGTGAGAGGCAGCCCTCGGAGGCACAGAGAGGTCTGTGCCTTGAGGGGTGTGGTTGGTATTAGATGATGGTCAACAAGACATGTTTCGAGAAAGAGTGGTGGTGTGGTTGTGGAACTGGAATGGTAGTAATAATGGGGTGAGAGTCAGCAATGCCCAGAGAGCTGAGAGGGTCGAGGCGAGGGCGAAGGGATGGTGGAGCTACTCTTCATCTGCAGTCAGTGGTTGCACTGGTTGGCGGGAAGCATCGGGGCGTCAAGGCGTCATTTGGAAATTGCAAGGGGGACAGGAATGGGCAATGCTCAACCCCTACGAAATTCCTCGCTAGGGAAGAATTAAGTGCTAGTGATGCGAGCGCCGAGGGGAGGGTGGCACATGGCTACGCACAGCCTTCTGTGTCTTTTTCTTTTCAGCTGTCGCCAGGTGTCAGCATGACATTCTTTTACAAAGCACCGGGCACCGGCACCACAGGTACGAGGTGCAGCTGAGTGCTACCCAAGAGCAGGATGCTACATATCTACGAGGTACTTGAAGATCGCCAGGTACGCGCCCAAGGTATTCGGTACCTAAATGGTGTGCGTAGTGGAGGCTAGTGGGCGAGTCAAAGGTACCAAGCTTCAGCCCTCCCAACGCCCGCATGATGCGGGCTAATCAGAACGGTAACGCGCAGCGGACGTGGTTGACCGTGTTACCGCGTCCTTCCCCCAAATGGGGACTGTGTCGCTCGCATCGGGGCCCTTTTAGTGCCCAGGTGGGTGCTACGGGTGCCGCCACTGCCCCCAGCCACAGAACCGGCATGCCTACCTAGGCACCTAGCTACCTAGGCACCAGCAGATTTTGAGAATTAGAGCTAGCCCAATTCCATTCAAGGCGCGTCTTTAATTGGAAGATTGCCACCAGCTGCCAGCTGCCCGTCACCCCCCATCTGTCTCTTTTGCCAACATTCCTGTAGGTGGTGAGTCTGTGACGGACCATGGTGGACCAAAAGCGTGCGCCATTATCGATTTCACGCGAATGGCGTATCTTGGGCTATCGATAGCTAAAAGATATCCCCCGACACTTGCGGAAACACCAGTCTCGTCTCAGACACGTCTCCCGCGTGTTTCGGTCTCTGGATCCGGTCAAGGATCGGGTCAAGGACATTCTGGTTTAGTGCCGCTCCCCACAGGTACCTCGTAGACTGCACTCAAGTCGCGTAGCTGAAATGGAATGAGGCCAGCTGGTACGGTTGCTCAACAGGCTTGCCGGTGAAAAATGCCAACAGCCATTCCTTCAGCGACAACTGCACCTTGTACGAACAATGCTTCATCACCCACGCGAAACTCGCTGCCCGCCATATCCGCCGGCTGTGGGCTTCGCTGTGGTCGTTGACTTGAATCTGCCACATGGCGTTATTGCAGCTTTGCCCCGCGAGCCGAAGGTCCTCGATGCTCTGATGCAAGGTGTCCATGTATGTCTGCAACGACCGGAAGTCGCTGGCTAGGTCCATGGTGATCATGGCGAGCGTCAGGAGGCAAGTGAGTTGGAATATGAGCTCGAGGCGGCGGGGTTGAGTGAGTTCAGCGTCTGGCGGAGGCTGCCTGGATACGAGCCCAAGCAGCGTCGACCCCTCCTGGAGGTCGAAAGAGTGTATCCGTCTTTCACCAGCCTCTGCGTCATCTTCTCGAGGGGTCGGCGCGGTCAGGGCACTGATGGTCGACAGCGACTGCCAGAACTCCCACAGCTTCTCCAGGAACGCGTTCAGGCTGCGCACCAGCCGCTTGAGATCCGAATTGTCCCAGATGTAGCTTTCCGGGCTTGTCCCGTAGATGCATTCGAAGAAACACATGACCCGCGACAAGAGCACCGAGTTGACCGCCAGAGGACCACCGGTGGTCTTCAGGATCTTTCTAACCGCCTGGTAATGCATCCCCGCCGCTTCCTGGGACCCGGATCGCCGATCAAATGTCCCCAGGCTGATGATGGACGCAAGGAGGTCATCCTTGCGATTCGGGTTGGACCTTGTGCTTAACTGACGGACCATCTTCAGGGCCTCGCCCTTGTGCCGCATCACGGCCAGCTCGAGCGACCTCTTCTCCGTGTCGGTGGCGTATTTGTTCAGCCCTATCCGGTACAGAGCTGATCGCGCCATGATGACCTGAAAACAGGCCGGGGTAGTCAGGGCGATGGAGAAGTTGCTGGCAACCGGGTGAGGGCGAAGCCGTGGACTGAACCCGTACGTGGCTTTGGGGTAATAGAGCAGGTAGAAGCTGATGAGGTGCTCCTGGAAGCGGTCCAGATTCACCGGCAAGGCAGCGAAGGGGTCCAGGCGGTCTGAAAACGGTCGGACGCTGTGGCGCACGATGGCCAGCAGCTTCTCCTCGCGCGTCAGGTCCTTGAAGTTTTTGGGTTGAGGTTCTTTCTCCTCCTTGTTTGGTCCATCTCGGGGCTTATCCGGCGGCGGGACGGTGGGCTTGGGTTCAATAGGCACCAGTTCCCTCTTAATGACAGATTTGCGAGTGGAAGACGCCATTGGGGCGCAACACCATTTTGCTGGAGAGAGAGATGTCGATTCCAGTCTGTCCGAAGCAGCTAGGAGCCGAGAAGTGAGGCGAGCCAGAGATCCGGAGTCGCGGTAAACGGCCCTGCAAGCTGTGCCCGAAATGGTACAAGTTTGGTTCGTTTATTGACAAGCGAAATCAGCTGAGGGTGAGATACGCGTAGCTCTCTGGAAGAGACAGGCACATGCGGCATTTCATCCGCTGGGTAATTCGGTGCGACCTCCATGGTTTCACGGCCGATGCGGCCATTCGAGAACGTCTTCACTTATCCGGTATACAAAAGTCGCACAAACAAGAAGAGAATTTCTCTGTGCCGCCCCTGCAGCAGCGACGTCATGGCACAGAATAAGGAGCGAAGGGAAGTGCCGTTTCCGGACAGCTAAATATAGCGCTATCGAAAGCATCCTACTACCCAGGTAGGTATATACATATATATACATCCCCGCCATTCAGGAGGTGTCCAGCCTTTCGAGACCGTCTCTCAGTTCGCGAGAATGCGGCACGAAACACAGCCTCAGACAACTCGGACACGTCATCGAACTAGACGAGGCCAAAGCCATTGTTTTTGGAGACTGGTATATTCTACGAACATCTATTCTATCTCTCTACCTCGCCCATATCCGGAACACAAAAGTATCTCCCGTCCCAACACCTTTGCCTATGGAAGAGAACAGCACTGATGGTGAGGAGGCAGATGTGCCACGCGGAACAGGACGCTGCCTACATGGCTTGCTCCATCACAGCCTCGCCCTCTCCGGCTCGTCCCTTACCCTCAGGCCTCGGTCCTTGCCTTCCTTGTCCTTGACCTTCAGGATGCGACGCAGCAACTTGCCCGTGGGACTCTTGGGCACCTGGGTCGTGAACTCGATCTCGACGATCCACTTGTAGCGCACCTTGCGCTCCTTGACGAACTGCAGCAGCCGCCTGCCGACGTCGTCGCTCTCGCGCACGCCGTTCTTCAGCACGACGTAGGCTTTGGGTCTCTCGCCCGAATACTCGTCGGGGATGCCCAGCACGGCGCAGTCCTCGACCTCGGGGTGTCCGAGGAGCAGGTCCTCCAACTCGGCCGGCGGCACCTGGAGGCCCTTGACCTTGATCATCTCCTTGATGCGGTCTTCGATGTGGACCAGTCCCTCGGCGTCAAAATGGCCCACGTCGCCGGTGTGGAAGTAGCCCTCCTGGTCGAACGTCTCGGCCGAAGCCGCCGGGTTGTCCAGGTAACCCATGGCGATCTGGGGTCCTCTCGCGAGAATCTCCCCCGTCTCACCCGGCCCCAGTTCCTTGCCTGTCGTCAGATCAATCACTTTCGCTTCAGTATTGGCGACCAACATCCCCCCCGTGGTCGCATACTTGTAGTCGTAATGCGAAGGTGGGTGTGCCGAAATGCACGCTGTCGACTCTGTAGCCCCGTAACCCTGTCGGAATCCCGTCCAGGGGAACTTTTTCTGCAGCAAGGCTATGATCTCCGGCGAGATGGGTGCCGAGCCGGACGACCATCTGTCGACGTGGCGGAGATCGTAGTTGTCGACGATCTTGTCGCGCACGAGGCGGATGATGATGGGCGGGACAAGGATGAGTTCTTGGATCTTGAACTCGCAGATGGCGCGGAGCATGGACTCCATGGTAAAGGCCGGGAGCATGACGCTGTCTCCGTTCATGAAAATTGGGTACGTGCAGAATCTCACCAGGCCGGTAACTGAACTCATCCAGAGCCGCCGGTTAGTTCTTAACACATTTAACTTCCCTGTAATGGAGGGTCAACACGTACTGTGGAACAGCGGCATCACGGCCAGGATCTTGTACCGCCCGGGCGCCTGGATCTGTCTGAGCTGGTGGCACTGTGCGATAATATTGTGGTGCGAGAGCATAACCTGTTCGCCGCCTCTCTGGTCAGCCATTGATCCCGAGCAGATCTACACCCGACCAGATGGTGTTGCTACTGACAGCCTTTGGCAACCCCGTCGTCCCACTGCTGAAATTCAAATACCCACAGACGTCCTTGTTCGTCTTGCCGTGTGGGACTCGGTATGGCGGATCGGGGGTATATCTCTCGCCGCGCTTCATGAGATCCTGGATGCTGACGCAGCCGTCCGCCTGACCTTCCAGCAGGAAAACATGGTGGCGCGGGATGCCAGCATTGCGAGCCGCAGCCAAGGCCACATCCAACGACGTCGGCAGCGTTATAAGGAACCGAGACTTTGCGATCTTCAGGGCGTAGGTCATTTCCTCGGCCGTGTAGGCAGGAGACGCGCCGTTAACCCTTCCACCTACATCGTCGTCAAAAATAAAAAAGTCAGCCCATCCGGACCCTTGGGCCGTCTCCCCCACGATCCATTCTGGATCTCAAAACGGGAAGATGGGTCAAATATCCCAGTCCGAGGAATGCATGACCAACAACGTACCTGCTCGGATGACAGCCCACATGGCCACCGGGTACCAGATGGTATTGGTGCTGAACAGCGAAATGGTCTCGCCGGGCTGGAATGCATAGTCCTTAACCAGCGCGGTGCTCAGTTGCGTGGCCGCGGTCTTGACAGCCGCCCAATCCAGGCGTTCCTTGGTAACTGCATTGACATACCCTGCCAGCGGCTCTCGGGGCGTCTTGTACAGCGGGGAGAACTCCTTGGTCTCAAACACCCATTCCCACGTTGTGATGTCTTCCGGGACTGTGCCAATGTCACTGCAATTCAGCATATGATCGCAACCCCGGTAGCCGGGCTACATAGGGAAAGGCAGGTGGGTGCTGTTTCGAGTGAAGAGAAGTGTAGATGTAGGGGCAGGGTGGCAGGTGACTTTAACTTACTCTCTACCCGCGGATGAGGAGACTTAAACAGCACCATGGTTCATACACACCAGCGACTCGCAATGCCAACTCCCATACACCATGGAACAAGAACATAGGAGCGTAAATCAGAGAAGATCCAAGAGAGCAAAAAGAGATGTGCGACCGGCTATCTCGGCCATGATTGCCGGGTCAATGGGCACCGCTGGCACAATGTGAGGTTGTTGGATGCGGAGAACGAATGTGCAAATAACTTCTCAGACCTCGGCAAAGCAGCGGTTCAACTGCCAGCCGATTCTGCCTACATACTCGATAGGTATCCATCATGCTGTCGGTCAAGTTGCATCCTAGAGTCCAGCTGGACGATGGACTTGCTCTTTCACGCCCCAACGACTGTTGACTGGCCCGTGCTGTCAAAGCTCCCATTTATACCGACACCGGAGTCGATCATCCTTCCCTCGGCAAAGCGGCCCATATCCATCTGCTTGGCCCTTTTCACAAACAAACGGAAATCAACTTTCGGTCCGTCATGCCAATTGCCTGCCTCGTCACGTTCTCGGGCAGCAGGCATGTTTTCGCCACTGACGATGCACAGCACTGTCATCCCACGTCTGTACTTCAAACCGCTCAGCAATTTGGGGGTGATGAGGAAGTATTGACTACCACCGTCGTCCGCGGCAATGTCGACCATCCTGCCGTGCACCATGCGTTCATTTCGTGGGTCCATGCCCTGATTGATCTCGTCGACCACCCGGAATGGCGCCCGACTTAGACTCTGAAGAGCCATCAGGTAGAAGATGGTGCTGACGGCTCTCTCACCGCCGGACTGTCGGTGACTGTCGAGAAGACTCAGGGGCTCTTGCTCGCGGAACTTGACGCTGATGTGGATGGCCCAGTTGGCGAAGTCGAGGCCATTCTCCGTCCCACCGTCCTCCTCGGTGCAGTCCGCGGGATTATCAGATGATGCCTTGTGGACGGCAACCTGCCCAGCACACCCAATTCGCGCAAACGAGTCGGAGAAGGCGTCGTTGATCTTGGCCACAATGTCCTCCAGTCGGGGTTCCCATTTGCCCCGAATCTCTCCAATCGCGTGTCTGAACTCCTCCCGACGCTGGGTGGCCGCTCGGACTTTGTTCCTCAACCTTTCAATTGTCTTGGCTCGTTCCTCGAATTCTGCGATGATGCCAGCATTGCCTCCCTCAGTCAACTCCAGCTTAGCCTTCTCGGCGTCGATCTCGGCCTCCAGATTCTCTTCCGTTTTGACCGTTTGGACGATATGATCCATGAGGTCGACCAGGCTGCTATCGCCTTCCTCTGCAATTTTTTCACTTTCTGCCCTCAGTTGTAGAGCGACCGTGCGAAGATTCTTGGCTCGATCACGCTCCTCGGTGAAGATTTCGTTCGCGGTATTCCGCTCGGCCTCTCTCTCACCTATGCTCCGGAGTATGTGATCATTGTGCGCTTTGAGCACCTCGAAATCCGATTTGGCCTCCAGGTAGAAGATCTCTGCTTCGAGCATGCGAGCAGTCTTCGACTTGACATCCCTCGTGGCAGGTATCAAGTCGAGGACGGCCTCAGTTTTGTCCAGGAGAGCGGCATCATACCGGTCATTGAGCTCATTCAACCGAGTCCTGACTCCGCCCAGCGCTTGACTCAAAGTCCGGATTTTATCTTCGTGACTTTGGATCTTGGGGTCTAGAGCATTCCATTCGGAGAGGGCCTGTTGTTTGGCAGCCTTTTCTTCCTGCTTGGCCTCAATCTCTTTCTGAACGAGCATTCGATTCTCCTCGACTTGCCCCAGCTCCTTGTCAATGTTCTTGGATTCAGACTTGAACATTGCGTGCTCGTCTTTCACTTCACTCATCTGTCGTTGCAAAGCAGCTTTTCTTCCCATATCCACCGGCTGTTCTGTCCACATCCTGGCTTGACGCATATCCTGGACTCTGGCAGACGTACCCGCTGCACCGTACTCCGCACGTCGTATGAAGTGGTAGGTCTTTCTCCCTGCAGCGTAACTTTGTATGTGTGTTTTCGCCACCTCATCATGCTGTTGTTGACTAAGCTCTCTGGAGCTGATCGCACACCTGTGAAGGGCTCGTTCATGGCAGAGTTGAGCCAGGACGGTCGGCGGGCCCTGCAAATGATCTAATGCCCAGCTGCTCAACCCGAATCGCTCCATTTGTTCGTCCGTCAAAGGTGGACGGAATTGCTCCAGGCTGTCGGTGGAGCACTCACGGAGGCTGACGTCGTGGAGCTTGAGGCCCTGGAATAACTGGCGTTGGAGGAGGGCGAAATCAGCTTTGTTCTGGACCGTGATGAACTTGAAGTCGCTGGTTTGCAGGAAAGACTCGACCACATCGGCCATGCGTGGGTCTTTGAGCGAGCATTCCACAATCGGCGGTCCGTACACATGGGCGGTAAATTCATTGCGGTGATCTTGAATCCACTTCCAAGCTTTCAAGGTGTCGCGAGATAGGTTCTCCAGTTTACCTTCTTGTTGACCGACTTGCGTCTCGAGTCCTGCGAGTTGTCCTTTGAGTACCTGGAACTGTCTGACTGATCTGTCGCCACGGTCTGCCAATTCTGTCCTACGTGACTCCAGCTCACTTTTTTGATCGTCCAATGCTCGCAGACGGGTCCGGAGCTCCTGAATTTCGCCATTCATAGCCCGAGAGTCGAAGGCTTCAGGAACCTCTGCTTTCTTTCGCTTGAGCTCTTGTAGCTTCATCTGTTCCCGCTGTAGTTTTGCCCTGTTTTCGGGGACGCCCTTCTTCTCTGCCTGGATCTCGTTGTTCAGGTCGTTTATGGCGCCTTGTCTCTCCTCGACCACTCTCGATTTGCGTTCGCAATCTTTGACGCTTGCGGCTAGCTCCTTCTCGCAGGCTGCTTTGAATGCCCGCGCCTTGACTTCGTAATCTTTTTTGGCGTCAAGACTTCGGAGGACGGGAGCTGCTGCGGTCCTGAGGCGTTTGATCTCTTCTGACAAGTCCGCCATCCTCTGTTTCGCGACCAGAAAATTTTCCTTGGCTTTGTGGTAATGAACCAGCGGCCGAAACTTCTCCAAGCCCACAAGTCTCTTTTTGACCGTGGCCCTCTCCCTCATCCGCTCCACCTCTGCGTGTTGCATTGCTTGTCTGTTCTCCAGATTTGTGAGTTGCTCTCGCGCATCCCGATCATCCGTCATGACGTCGGTCTGGTGGTTGCGAAGCTTCTTCAAATCCTCGTGCCATTTGATCATTTCTGATCCGGCCACGGCTCGTTGCGTGCTGGTGAGAAGTTCAATGGGACTCATTTGGGCAAACTCTACGACTTTGTCCTGGGGGAGAAATTGGCACAGATTGTCGATCTGGATGTTGAGTGAGCCCGCCAACAACTTGATAGCGGGACCTGAAGATGCACCCCCATTCAAGAAGAATTTAGATTTGTTGCCTTCTCTTTCTATCACTCGTTTGATGACAATATTTCTGTTAAGCTTGAGCGGTCGCTGCAGCTCAATCTCGATCGTGGCCTCGCTGGATCCATGCTTGACGAATTCTGCAGGTTCTTTTGCACGTCCGAGAAACTAGAATGCATGAGTGAACCGGTCAGACACAGTACTCGGTGCTCAACTCACGCTAGGTGGCCACCCGAGCCCAAGGCAAATGGCGCAGACGAGCGTACTTTTTCCAGTGCCATTCGGCCCGATGACCATGTTCAGATTTGGCCCGGGAAAGAACTCAGCAGACGTGTAGGTGACAAAATTTGTAAGTTTGACACGGACAATGGCACCAGGCTGGTGGCCTGTCTTGGGGTCGTCATCGTCGTCGCTGCTGCAATCACTCACCCGCATCACCTGCGGTTTGCGCGAATTGCGGGGGGCAGAGACTTGCTCTGCAGGCGACTCGTTCTCATCCTCGACGGTGTTCACACGTCTTCGGATGCGTTTGCGATCATGAGGGGCGGCGGAGGAAGGGGTGTTCGGCCGTAGTTCTTCGTCGTCAGACTCAGGAGGCCTTGAACGTCGTGGAGCCATCGGGGGTGTTGTTTCGACTTCGACTCAGGATGTTGGGCGTGCATGAGGAGACCGCAGAACGTTGCGAAGGCTCCCTGCACCAGTCTCTTTACAGACGCGACTGCGCGCGGGTGTGACGCGATCCATGTGACTGGCAGCCTGGAAGGTTGCCAAGAAATGTACGAGGTATGAACTCACCGTATTACTAGTACTAGTAGCACTAGCTTCTCGACCGAAGGCAGTCGATTACTAGGCGTTAGCAACCCTTACGATTTGAATCATCCAGCGGGTGCCAGCAGTGCAGTATCAAGACTTTCGCAACTTTGAATTCAAGGAATGTCTCACATTATACAGAGTACATCTTCAGCTTGACGAGATACAGGCCAGACTCCGACCGCCTTATCCACGAGTCATCTTGCCAGTCCAGATACTCAAGCAGGATTCGTGTCTTCTTACCGTGCAAAACTCCTGTTATCTGGCCGACATGTATTTATCGCATACAAACAAAGGCCTTCCACCTTTTCCATATACACAGCCACCCCACTCCTTTTACCGATGTAACTAGACACGTTGATAGCTGCCCGCAACATTCTTTCTCGCACGGTAACTCCCCCCAACCCATAACACCAACTGACCTCGACTACCAGAATCATCAGTAAAAGTTACCGCGAGGAACCTAATGACCCAAGTTAGAAAGAAGCACACCATCACTGGAAAGGTCTTCTCCTACCGCAAGGAATATAGCAGTCGTAATCGCTCCGATCACAAACGCAGTGATGAGAGCCTGGACGAAGATGGTATCTTGGATCTGCCGCAGCGCAGGCTCCTGGATCCAGACTTCGCGATCGAAGATCTTGCGTATGAGGTTGCGCTTTTCATATTTGGCCACCCAAGGCTCGTCTTCATAGCTGTTGGATGAGCCCAAGCTGTCGAATGAAGTTTTCTTTTCAGAGGAAGCTTCGTCTTCGTCGCCGAAAAGTTCCCATGGTCGAAGATGTCGATGATGCATGCCATGCAGAACCTGTTACGTTAGATTCGTGCCTCGAAAGTGAGAGGTGTTCAGCATGACTTACCACGCACATGCCCTTCCAGGCGGCAAAGAGGGTTGCAATGCCGATAAAGAGACCGAGGAAGGCCAAAGCCCTCCAGCCTCGATTGGCTGAACTGAGTGTGATGACAATCCCGTAGACGATGCCCCCAACGATTCCAGCTACGCCCAGGAACCGTGCAAAGGCTTGTCTCGGCTTGTTGCCATTGCAAATCGTCCAGCGGATGAAGTTGGGATGGGCTTGATGACGAAGAGTCCACTCGACCGTGGCAATAACATCGCGAAACGCTGAAGGGTGAGTGGTGGCGGATAGCGCCTTCAGCAAGCCGGCTTTCTCCTTGGCCGACAGGTTGAGCAATCTCGACCCACCATCAGCTATGTAGATGGCGATGATACGTGAGATTTCCTCACGGAAAGGTTGGATGGTGACTGGGTTGCGATCAGCACAAAGAAGCAAACGAGGAATACAGACAACGTACATGGCTGAAGGGTTCCCGCCTCTTCGAATGCCGCCTCAGCTCGCTTTCCGTGCTCGGTCGATCCAGTTCTAAGGGTCGTGGCATCCTCACTGTAGCCGACAGTCGACGGAACGAGGCTGCCCGCGTCTGTAGCGGAGGCTGAGGGCGTCCTAGGAGGGGTATTGAACGGATTTGGAGGAGCTTCTAGCGCAGATGGTTTGGCATGGGGATCAAAATCGGTGCCTTTCAACACTGCAGCAGCAGCAGTTGCCACTTTTCTCGGGAGCTTGTCCTTTTCAGCATGAGCCTTCTCCGCCAATGCCTGATCTGCAGTCCATTCGGGAGCAAGCTTCTTCTCGCTGTCGGGTAGCTCGTCGAAGCGCTTGCAATAGTCATGATACCACAGATAGAACTGGAGGTTCTCGGCGTCATACTCAATGTAACGCAGGAAGTCCATGAATTCACGCGTGGTCACAGGCTGCAGCAAGGACGAATCAGCTAAAGAACTATGCTACCACCCTCTGTTGGATCCGAGGTCGCGACTTACAGGACATGTACCGCCGCTGATGATTCGATCGAAGGAGAGGGCGTCTGGAATACCATAGGGGCAGCTGGAGCCGGAATTGATGGACTCGACTCGGCCATCCGACTCAGACTCCAGGGAATCGCGGGAGGACGTCACATAAGCCGGACGGCGGTATGAGAGTGAGAGAACCATCTTGGTTGAGATCAGTGGTGTGTTCTGACACGCGACGATGCACAAGTCTTCAAGGATGGAGACCCAGGTGATATCTGAGGAGGTGGCACAGGATATACCGTGACTGAGGGTCAATCACACGTGGGAGAATAGGAGGTAACGGTTGCCCCAGGTATGCTTTGCAAACTTCTGGCAGAGGCGTCCGAGGGCTTTCAAGAGGGAGTCAACGGGCTTTTGTGGGGGTTATTGAAATTGACAATGAGGGAAAGTGGACAGAGGGAGAGCCAGAGGCAGAGCAGTTGCTTTGGATCAACTGGACAGTGCGCAGTCTGAAGGAAATGGCCTCAAGCGAAGTCGACGTCGTGCTCTGCAAAGACAGAAGAAAGTCTCTGGTCGTTCCTGCCACAACAGACAGAGTGGACTGAGACCCGCGGGCACGAGGCAGGTTTATGTTCTACGTGTCATACCTGCCAACAGAAGCTGCATTTGGAAAGCCCAGAGTGGCTGACCAGGTACCAACAAGGTACTGGCGAATGAGCATCCGGGAGACAGGGTGCCATGGCGGACAAAGACATGCTGTACAGCTTCGTGTCCCAGGAAAGTCGACCCAGAGCGTGGTGACCGTGGTCATGGTCAGGGATGTTTTGGAAATAGCGGCGGTAGCAGCAGCAGCAAGGGAGCCTTTTTTTTCTTCCGAAGTGGGCTGCATGAGAAGGTTGGTGCGGGTGCCCGTTGAGCAAGGGGAAGGAAAGCAAAGGTGCAAGGGGCTTTTGCCCTGTCGTGTGTTTGTTCTGAGTCTCTGGTTCTCTGGCTCTCTGGCTCTCTAATGGATGGAAAAGATCCCAATGCGGCGTACGGGAATGGGCTGGCAAAGTTCGGATCGGCGAAGGCGAGGGGAATCAAAGTCCATGACTCCATGTGTGAGCCTCTCCAGTGACTCCACCGCCAGCTTAGAGACAATCAGGCAATGATCGGCTCGATTGCAATCGGCATCGAGGCTCCGCTCGCTAAGCTAGTGCAGCTAGTCGACGCCACCAAAAGCACGACAGCCAATCATGTCATATTGTCTTCACGTCAAGTGGCGTCTTGACCGACTCCACTGCGTCATAACCTTCTGTCTTGCTCTCTTTCACTACCTCGTACTTTTCACTTCTCTCTCAATGTCGCTCTCAATCGCATGCTAGTAGTCAAGGCTTGTCAAAACCCCCTCTGAACGCAAGCAGGGGTCGGAGGTCCGTGGCCATTCCCCAAAGCCTCAACTGCGTGTGCCAACGCCGATCGCCACCATGTGTCACTCAACTGGTGGCTCCAGAGCTCCTCGGACTCCTACATCGTCCCTGGGAGAAGTGCCAATTGTGACCTGTCAGTGCCTGTCAACGGGGCAAGAGGTGGGTGTTGTCCTCTCTGGGCTGAGAGGGCGAGAAAGCTTGGGCCAGCTCTTCCCCTGCCGCCCGTGGTTACCACCTGCAGGTATTCAGTGGCCGAGCTCATTGACAGTGGACACCCTACAACCCTGGTCGAGGTGTCGGATTCCAATCCAGTGAATCCACATGTCGACAGGCACCGTGTCGATTTCCCCACAGACCCCAAGCCACTTGTTGCACTTGCATTCTGTGGGCAGCCAATGCGCTAGCAGTGACTTCTCGTATCCGATTCCCCTGGGCTGGCTGAGCGAATGGTTGCAATGTTCCATTTCCAGGTTGAACTCAAATACTGGCAGGAACAGGCAGACTGAATTATGGGCTGTTGATTTTCTCCGTCACACGGTCGCCTGGCAGATGCAAACGCCGGTAGCCCGAATTGGATACCGACATACGTGCGTGGCCATTTCCAGCCCATGGTGGGTTTTGGTAAAGTGGGACCGAGATAGGCGAGTGGGCCAAACCTTTCTCTTCCTTCCGACCAAAACAGCGATGCCCTATCATCGGACCGGTCTTTTGTTGGTTGCCACCTTTGCCCTACGCATCGATTACAGCTTATTTCGAAGTCCCTGGGCCACCTGGGCTGTCTAGAAACAACCTGGAATCTTGTATCCGTTCAATATTATTCAGGCCGTTGCTCAACGTTTTCTCGACCAACTTCCATCAATGCCCCTCGATCATCCATCTTGCCCCCCACGTCTTCAGCTTGCCCAGAATTTCCTTTGTGTAACATGTCAAAACTGCAGGTGGCTGGCACCTCGAAATGCCCTTTCCGGCATAGCTGATATGCAAAGGTCGCACTTGTCACACTGTTCTTTAACCAAATAGCGTCGGCTCATGCCTACCGGGTTGCCCATTAAAATGCCGGGTAGCTAACTCATCCGAACAAAACTTGCACCTCGATATCGGATTGCCAGTCTGCAGCCCCAAGTCATCGATTTCAGGCGAAACGCATCTTCTTTTCTGTGCGCATAGCTTAGAAATGTCCTTATCGACTTCAGATTGCGGTCTGGAGCTGAAGGCCACTCATAAGTTTCGAAGAACAGGCAGCCTCTTGGCCTCTCATTACTCCATTCAAGCTCGTCTATCAATCCTTCTCGTACATCGGGTGTCATTTTGACATGGCGAGTTGGCCTCGACCCGCTCGCCGAGGTGCAGGCAGTCCTTCCGGTTCGCTCAACTCCTTTTGGTAGGTTATCATACTAGCCCATGTCTTCCGTTCAAGGGTGAAGGCGACAACCGCCTTGAATGATTTAGTCAGGCACTGCTCTGAGAAACTTTTGAAGGGGGAGCCATGTTCTTGATTTCCCATGTGGACCAGTTGCTAATCGGCGGGGACTCTGGGTGTCCATCGGCGTTGGGCGATTGCGACTCTCGTCGAGTTGCCACTACGGCCAGGGCACCAAAGGCCAGTGATCAATCTAACTCTCGCTAAAGCTTTGCCGTTTCCGATTTTGCACTCCACTGAACCCCGGACGCACCAACTGCCTACCGTAGGCAGAATCGGATTGCACACCCACCCCCACCCAACACCTTTCCAACTTTGAACTCAGGGGGTTTTCGTAGGTAGGTAGGCAAGAGAGATGGCTCAAATCTCAGCCCCCAGCAAACTTAGCGGCGAACACAGTTTGCTCCAGGTTCACTCCCTTTGGGCAGGTCCTTCTTTGAACTTTTCCTTTTGCCTTCTCCAGCTAGTGTGGTTTTGGGGCCAGATCTCTGTCACAATGCGCTCCACTCTGCGAATCCATATCGATGCTGGCTGATTCACCCTGAGAAGGGAGCAGATTTGGCCCCAAAGCTGGTTTGACGGCTTGAATATCATCCCGAAATGCTCGTCTTCGCTGTTCGCGTGCGCATTAGGTGGCGACACCGTACAACCGTGGGGCAGGGGTCCTAACGCTGGAGCCACGAGTTGGTAACAGCTTCCCTCCCACGCGGAGCATCTCTGATCCAACCCACGTGTCTGTTCTGGTATCTCGCAGCGGTGGTCTACCCCTTGCAGACAGATGTGTTTCTGAAACCAAACTCTCTTTTACCTTTCGAACCCTTCTGGTATGCGAGGGATACGGCCTTGAGGATCGAGTCTAAGGGGGTTACACCCAACTTCTCAAGCCGAGAACGAAAAGAGAAAAAGCTTCGTATGCTCATATGCGTGCGAAACACTGGCCGGTGTCTCCAAGGCAGGCCTTCCGACATTGAGGCATGGTGTTCTTGGAGACAGATTTGACGCTGCACCATTTCTTTCGTGGTTCTCAAAATGACAGGATAAAGCTTTCATTGTTTGGTGCATTGAAAAGTGTGCAAGTTGAGTTATTTCAGTTGTCTGCTATATTTGGAGTTTCTTTGTGATCAATTGTTATAGAGTGGTATTTTTTACTTGGGTCGCGACAACAAAGAAAGCCATGACTGTCTCGATCCTGGCCTTTGGGATATCAATGGGCACTCCCCTTTTACCAGTTCAACATAGACCCTATCCGAACAGCAAAATCGGCCCTTGTTTCTTTCCCCAGGACCACCACCGCGCGCGTCTCTCCATTCCATTGAGGTTCTCATCTCTGCCATATACCATGATGTTTCCTTTCTGGCACAGAGATGTCTTGACGTGTCCCGAAAACCAGAATTATTATCACTGTTCCTCAGTTTCATACTCAGGCTGTTGCACCCACGATCCTTGCAGTGCTGGCGTTTGCGAAGACATCCCTTCTGATTCCAACTCAGACTCATGTGGAGCAGGTGTTACTGTGACTGTGACCCAAACGGTTCTCCAGGGAGCTGCAACCAGTACTGTCAACACTCCGACAAGCTACTTAAATATGGCAACAGGTGAGGCGGGTGAGACATCCACAGACCCAAGCAGTCTCGGGCCCAGTGCCATTGGTACTTCCTCAGCGTCAGTCAGTGCACAGGCATCCTCTATTCCTTTTCCTTTTATCCCAATATCGATTGCCAATCCCACCTTGACAACCGTGGCACCAGGCACCACCTTGACCATCAGCCTGGCCTCCGCAACTCCCAGCTCAAGTGCCAATGCAACCGCCAGCGCTACATCCAGCAAATGTCCAAAACCGACTGCATCCGTAACGACAAAGCCTACGCCTACGCCTCCAGCGACGATTGCTGGAAGCGTCATTGGCTCTATGGCCGGCCTGGCTCTGATTGTTACCCTTCTCATTTGGTGTTGTAGGAGAAAGCGCAAAATAACCTTCAAGCGGAAAGTGCAAAAGATTGACCAAGAAGAGCAGTCAAACGAGCTGCAATCCGTCAAGGAAGAAAGAGACCAAGCCCTTCGGCGTCTCGAGCATGACAAGGCGATTCCAAGCCCGCGTTCATTTGACTTTGGCCTGCCTCAGGTACCCAAGACCTCCAGTCCTGTGATACCGCACCAGTGGATATAACTTGACGGCCCATTTAAGCCGTTCGAAGATGGCGGCGGCAAAACAGGTGTACAAGTTCCGAACCACCGTGCATTGTGTATACAAATGGATATGTTTACCCTTCCTTGCATTTCCCACCTAGTTTCTCCACTTGTCTGGACCATTCTGCCATAAGAAGGATTCGTCCTCAGCCTAGGACGCATGGGGGTTCATGATGTTGAATGTAGCTGGACGGCGCGGTGGCCACGGAGCAAACGCTGACGTATTGGGCAAAGTGCCTTGGCAGCTTAACCTTATATCATCCTTGTTGATTGCTGTGCTCAATCTTCAAGTTTCTTTCCCCCTGTTATGATGAGCTAGCTGTGCAGCTACGTGTTTGGGCAGCATCGATGCACAAAATGCACTGTTATATCCATTTTCTCCTGCTCTGTGTCTGAGAGTGGGGTCAGTGCTATGGGAAGGAAACATTGAGCGGTCGGGTTGGTGGGCCCTCTGTGCCCGGAGACTCTCTTTGTACACCACCAGAAAACCGCGATAAGCAGAGCCGTCGCCAGGTGTTCGTTGCATTGAGCGGAAGACATTTCCTATCTGCGCGGGCTCACGGGGGGCCTGTTGCTATCAGAGAGTGAGACCACACGTATTCTCGAACGTGCTCACGAGTGATGTGTACCAGTTCCTCGAACGAAGGAAACCCACTGTAGCGGGATGGCAACCGGGCCAATACGGGTTTTCAGCATTCAGGCACCTCTAACCTACCGAGTTAGGGCTGTCAGATGGATGCCCTTTTGCTATTTTGAACGAAGGAAAAGGACTTCAGCTCCGAATCATGGCTGTTGACTCTTTTTTGGTGTTTTTCTGGGTCACTCGGCGGCCCGAGATGTTTTTGGGGGGTTGTGTGGGAACGAATTCGCCCAGGGTAATGGGGGGAGGTATGTACGCGGTAGTGAAGACTGCTCGAAATATATATTGGTCCAGTACAGGGGGTGCGACAGTACTTCTCTTGAAAGCGCACATTTCGCAAGTTATTGTTGATCCCCGGTTCTCGACCATGATCTTTCCTCTCATCCAACACTTTTCCCACCGTCCCTTGTCTCCTTCCAGCTCGGACTGCTTCTGCACCAAAATCACAAGGTTCTGAGAAAATGTCACACGCCAAAAGCCACTATCCTTGGCCCTTCCAGATGGTCAAAAACCTGGCACAGTCGTCCAGAGCGCAGGGGCATGAAAAACCAGACCGATGACCAGGGAGTCGCTTGTGAAGAAGGGTCTCGGAGAGGAAGAGAGCGACGAGGAAAAGCTCCGACCTGAAGCCGACAGAAAGGAGCGTCATCTTGACAGCTTTCTTCCCACCAAGTTCACAGGCAGGCACTTCCGCGATCCATTTCGAAGGGATCGGTATCGGGGTCTTGCGGCAAAACGGAACGGGGCGTCCATCGAAGAGAATAGCCCAGTCGTGTGTTTGAGCTAACGAGGACCATGAAACAGTGAAAGAGAGACAAAGGCCGTCCGACTATCAGGGGACACCCAGGGAATAGATAGATTGATAGTTTGGAGGATAGGACGGGACTTGGGAAACCGACATGTGCTCCGCCCGCTTATCGAGACGAAAGTTATATCTACCGTCTACGTAGCGAGGGAATGTCCTGGGGAAAATGGTAAAAACCCCCCGTGTCCAAGACTGGATTTGTTATACGTATATCGGTTAATAGCAATGAAACAGAGGAGGATTAGCGAGGATGAAAAAAGGGAAAATCAACGCCGTGACTTGGACTGAAAAAGGCGGATATCATTCCATTTTGGGGACAAGTAGCGTGAGATTGATTTTCCTGATCCCATCCATCTCTGTTGCACTCAAGTCTGTGAAGGCATCTGAAGCACGATAGCACGAAGCACGGGCAAGATTTTCTGTTTGCTCGGTCACCCATGCCTTTCCTCGCCTCAGACCTTGGCCTGATACAACATTTGGCTGCCATTTCCTCCATCCCTTGCCCATGACCAGTCGCCCTATCCGCTATCCGTTCTCTCTCCCTCTCCCTTCCTCTCTCTGTTGGTGATTGGGGGCCTTTAGTTGATAGCATGAACCCTCCTGCTCAGACAAAGCCCATGGTATCCCTTGTTTTGTGATTTCCCAAAAAAGACAGTTGAAGACAAGTGAGAAGAAAACCACCATAAAAGATAACGGAGCAAAACCTTCTTGAGTCACCCATCGGCCCCGTCCCTCGATTTACCAGAAGGAACCCACCAACCTGGAGAATGTGTCAAACATAGAGTCCTTCACTCTTCCGGGGGCTCTGAAAATAGCCCGATCCTCACGCGATGGAATTGCGGCAATTTCGGTATCACGACAGCCATGAGGGCCATGAAGTTGATGGTAAAGTACGTGAAGTCGTAGTGCGTATAGTGCGTACTTAACAGAAACAGGACGATGGGTACGGTGAGAAGGAACTTTTTGGCGGGTGTGTACTGATCACCGTTGTCAATCTGCTCCCACATGTTCAGGTTGTCGTACGCTCCGGCGTTGAATTCAAAAGGCACGCCTCTAACCCAGTGAAACATTAGATATGACCCAGCCATGTAGGTTATGTTTGTGAGTGTCCACGATATCTCTTGAGTGACGCCGGGAATTATGTCGAACAGGATCTTGAGGCCGATTATCAGGACAGGGTGTATCGTCCAGGCTCCTACAAAGGATGTCAAATTAGTCCCTCACGCTCTTGCTAATATCAGGCTGTGGCTATCTCATTGTCGCGCACCTTTTGCATTAACCCACTGGGAGTTGAGGTTGGGAAGAGCTGACTGGTCGCTGATCTGCTCTAAGGACTCTGGAGGTTCTTGATATATGATACTGCTCGATCTCCTCCGCCGACCACTCTTGGTCGTGCTCATGGCTGGATTGTAGGACGACACGGGAGGGGCCAGTCTGGCATTGGCTTCGAAGGAGATGGAGCGGTGGAGGGTGGTTTGAGAGGTCATCGAATATTGCGGGTGTTGCAACGAGAGGATGGTATCTTGGGAGGTGTAGATGACGAGTTATGAGCGAAATAGTGCGAGGTGTGAGCTGAAGAAAGCCAGCATGTGGTCAGCAATGCGAGGTGATTTCCTCCGTGGGAGGAGAGTGGCGTAAGGTCCGTCCGTACCTGAAGTCGCCCCGAGGGGTTTGTAGCGGGATCGATCGCGTTCGGGGTGAGAAGCTCGACAGCAGACCGGATTCCGTGGTCATGAAGTGAAATAAATGACAGAAGATATTCAGATCAAGTTGGGAGGCTGCGGACGGGGTGTGCACAGGGTATATAAGATCCGGGGACACAAAGACAGAAGGTGTATGTAGTGAGACGCGCACGGTGTTCCGAATCGATGAGGTCTCAGATCGGATGTGAATGAGGGAAGGTGGCTCGGCGGATGGGGAATTGGTGACGGCGGTACCAAGAACGGTTGGGAAGTGGTATTAGAAGGGGGATCTAAATAGAGGGATCGGCCTTTGGTTAAAGAAGGCCACCATATGCCACCAAATGCCACCAGACAGAGGGCACAAAGGCACCTACGACTAAATGCACAGCCCAGCCGATAGGCCAGTGAGGCTCTCCAGGCCCGGCAAGCTCACACGACCCCCTTCGGAATGCCCCCATCCGTCTGGCCCAATTATTATTAGTGGACGGCTTTCTCAGCAACGTCAGACCTCTTGGCACCCAGCAAGGCCTGGATCAACGTAGCTCGCTGGGCGTCCAACACTTACGAAGTAGCTTCATTTGCCCTCATTTCTACCAACTACATCGCTTGAATTGGTAGAATCCGCCCTCCATAACGAAATAATTGGGATTGCATACGTCGAACGCTGCAAGATTATCGAGCTTTCCCCTTCAAGGCCTCGATGACAGTGTTGCTCTCACCACAGCCACCAGCCTCAGAACAATTCGTCGATTTGATGGAGCTTCACATATGTCACAAGATCATCAGTATGCGTTCAACGAATTCGCATTCCTGGCTCTGAACTCCCCAGGGCTTGTCCCTGGAACCCATGGCACCCAGAGCCGTCATCTTGACCTTCTGTCAGGAATATCGAGTACGTTGCCTATCTCCCCCGGGCCTCGCAAGAATATCCCGTAGTAAGAATTTGAGCAAGCCCCCAACATATGCATCCTCCTTCGGGAAGTACTTTCCAGTCCCGTTTGTGTAAGCTCGAAACCTTTTCAGATTTGCGAATACCTTCACTTGGGCGCCTGTTCGTGGTGCGTCCACTAGGTCCACGAGGTTTACATGCGTCCTTCGAGCCCGCTGCAAGTGGTCAACGGCGCCATCCCACATGGGCAATGGATATTCTGGGGGTGGAACAATACGTGGCTCACCTTCCGGCATTCCTCCATTTCGGTAGGTATAGGGACGATTTTCAAGATACGACACAAACCCTGCCAAGCGTCTAGATCGTCCCCGTCTGTACCATAGAGGTCGTTGAAATGCAGCACCATTGTTGATTTGAACCTCTGCACGGCCTCCCGCCTCGTCGGTTTTGACCGAAGGACTATTGGACGTTTGACTTAGCAAAGAACGAAACGATGGCTGAGAAGAGATGCTGACGAAAAGGGAGTATGTACTAACGCACTCTAGGACGACCCTCTGTATCTGGCTCGACATGAGCGAACTCGCATGTCGATTCAAAGCGGCAAGTCCCAGTATCGATATAATTGAAACAGACTCTGCCAGCCTTGCTGTTCATATTGAAAGTGGGATAAAAAGGATGTTTAGATGTCTTTCGCTGCGAGATATAAAGAACGCAGGTGAGAAGGTAAAGCAGTCAGGCAAGAGAAGCACGACGACATACACACCGGTCTCGTTCTAAATCATGAAACTCATTCACAGGTATGTTTCGTGGCCGGGTCATGCTCAATGCGCACCCCTGTCTTGACGGTCCTTTGTGACTTGAACCACGTTAAGTGAGCTAATCTAGGGCATCTTCTGGCTCAGCAAGCAAGGCCAGTGACTAGGTTCAGTACGAGCCCCCTACTATTTGCTTCTCACATGGTTTAAAAGTCTGAGATTGGCCGCCTGGCAAGAACGAATGACTCTGGACAGTTCACAGTAACCCACTTACGAGCGAGCACCCCGCCTTCTGCAGCCTGTGCTAATGCAGCAACCCAGTGTGAGCCAGCCTGCAGCTTCTCAACAGGTTACAGAAAGCTAGCATGTATGAGACCATGCGAGTGGCTGGCATGCTTGTGCGGTGCGCAACCTTCGCATAGTACTGGCCAAGATAATGCAGCTGGCCACGACGGAGACCTGCACAAGCGTCGACCAGACAGGCTTGTTGAAAGGCCCGGTCCACTTTTGCGCATGTTCCAGTCTCAAATGCCGCAGCAATCCAGCAATCCGGACTATCTTCACAAGGTCTTGAAAGCGGTATGTCCACTCTAGCTGCCTGTTTCCGCCTCATCTTTTCTCTCTGCACCTGACTGGAAAGCTGAGGTCGGAGCGGTGTTCCTGTCTCGCACAAGGGGGATACGATTCTGGAATGGTTTGGGACCAACCAGTCTATTGAGTCTGATCTTGCTAAGGCACATGTTGGGTACGCAAGCGCATATTCGCTACTATCAGATGTTTCGGTACTGAAAGACGTACTCCTCGTCCCGTCGAGCCGTACTACTAACTACGACGACCAAGAGGGCACGCACCGGCCCGGCTCCAGGCTCTAGCCAAGCCTTAACATTCGTATACAGCCTCTCGTCATATGATTGGAGGGCTGGAATAGTAAGGCATCCGCGCCAAGAAGTATATGAACTCCCAATATGAAGCTACTCAGGTCGATGAGGCTGAAACAGTTTTCCTCTCGCAAGCAATCTGCCGCCAGCCTGATCTTGTTGGAGCCTGCGCGACATTCATCCCACGGAAATAGAGCTCCTCTTATGGGCGGTAGCGACGCTTGTCGAGTTTGACCTAGCACTTCTTTTCCAAGATGTCACGATTCACGACAGGTCCGATGAGATTCAGGTACGTAACGCTACCGGGTGCGATGTTGAGAGGATACGCGTTGCCCCGCAGCCAGCAAGAGATCCTTCTTTCTTCACTGCATAGCTCATTCGCGATTTTCACAGGAAACCACTTTCCCACTACTATTGACTCCATCACCCTCCCACGGCTCCAAGATGGCCGATTATCGGGATCTGCTCGACTGGTACGTACTCAGACTCCGTCAGCTTCTCAGCCGCCTGCTAATTTGCCATAGGTACGATGACCTATACTCGCGTACTGTTGACCTCGTTGGCGACTATGCGGGTGATGAACTTTTTATCATCGAAGGAGACTCCTTGCTTCTCCATTCCTTTTCAGACGAGAAAATCGACTTCTCGCCAGGCTTGCAACTGCTTCATGCGACCTACGTCGTGGAAAACTTCCTGCGTGCCCTTCACCAGCGAAAATGCAAATTCCATGTCGTGTTCTTCAGCAAACATGCGTGCATGTGCATCCCTCAGAATATCCCCGGGCACCTTCACTCAAGGTATCTCCTTGCTCGAGAGGCCATGATTCAACACCTCAGCTCCAACCTTCCTCTCAGCGTCCCATCAATAGAAGTGAAAACCTTCGACTCCTATTCGACCCACGACTTTGACGAGTATTTGGCATCAACAGGAGCATACTTCTTCATGTGCCATGACGGCTCTTTTCCACGTGCGGACATTCAAGATAAATTCGAGGAGTCTTCAGAAGATGATGACGACGATGGCAAAGAATCCCCTGCTCCTTTCGAGACACAAGCCAGCTTTGATACAACCGACCTTTCCGGACACGGTGGAGGAAGACCTGGCAAAGGAAATGTCAAAGAAAGTCAGCTTGATCATGCTCGGAAGGTCGTATTGCGGCTGATGATCCACTGGTTCGTTGGTCATGGTTACAATGTTGCTCTCGTCACAACCGTGGAATTTCGAGACACAAAGGTAAGCTGTCTCCCCGCTCCTTGCTGTTATTTTGTCAAGAAATATCTCACAACGACATCAGGTCATGGCAATGATTATGGAAGGCTCCAGAATGCGAGTGAACCAGCTGAAGTGTACACAAAGCCACTTAAGCAACACATCTCAGATGGATGCTGTCCCCATCGCAGTGCAGGACTTGAATTCAAACGAAGAGGACGCCCACATGTCACGAGCAGAAGCCCTGGCAGAGGCTTTGGGGATTCTAGATCGCATGCTGGAGCCACCTCTGACGCAACGGGACTTGCTAATAGTCGCAACCCTAAGTCTCATGGTCAGATCTGGCAAAAACGGTGCCACTTTCGTACTAGAAGCATGTGCAATGCTCCTGCATGCGATCGTGATCCGGGACTGTCGCCTTTGTGATCGAGCGTTGGATGCCAGAAGCTCTGGTACAAATACGCGGTTCTTGACGGACTTTGTCGACACATCCCGCAACATTCTCATGTCAGCCGCCTGGCGAGACAGTGTCCTTCGTCAAAAACTACCATGTGACCTAGCTGATTTGCTTGATGGAAGGCTATTTATCAACATTGTGTCCGCGTTTCAGAGGTCTGGTGGTCAAATCGCTCCCTGTCCCTCAATGTTCTCGTCATTTAAAGAACTCACGTCTGTCCTGAATGACGCCTGCGGTATCAATTTGCAGTTTGAGTCATGGATCTCAGAAACTCAGTCTCAGATCACTATTGAACAACAAGACTTTCGCTTCAACCCAACAGAACCCTGGAGCGAGAACAGAGACTTGACCATCCTCACAAATGGATGTAAAGTTCGGACGACAGTACTCCCTTTCAGCAACCCGGTATTCGACAACCACCTCAGTCCTATCCAACTTGCCGTTGATGTGTCTGTCAGCAAAGCGGGCACATCACGAATCTTCAAAGAGCTCAGCCATTGGCACAATCATCAGCAACCCATCGACCATAAGGCCGCTCAGGCAGTAACAGAGTGGCAAAAGACGCGTGCTAACCGGCGAAATCAGCTCTTCATGACCGAAACTAGGGACTACGCCGCCAGCCTGACTAATGCGATCGGAGGTGTTTTCGATCCTGAGATTATCATTGTAGCCAAGTCAAAAACCGGACCGGGGAAGAAATTGGGAAGCTCCAGCAGATCCAAGTCTCTGCAAACCTCAGTCAACGGTGACAAGAAACCGGGCGCTAGAGCCAACGTCAAAGACCTTCCCCCAGCAAGGGTCCGGGAGAAGCAGAGTAAGGATGCTACTAGGCTGGAGCAAGCATGGAGTTCCATGAGAACCGAGTTTGCCAAAGAGCCAAACCTCACATCCAGATTCCTCAAGGTCAAGAACTACCTGAATGGTGTGCCGAAGAACAAGCGAGCGGCAGTGGAAGCTGAAGTGTCGGTATACTTGCTCAGTATTTTGGTCGAGATGTGGACAAAGAATTGTACGGCTGAAGACCGATTTCACGCGATGCCGATCATGGGATTCATTTGGAGCCAGATTCTTCACATCAAAAGATTGAAACAGGGCATCACCACCGACATTGCAGCATACGTCGCCAAAACTATCCAGGCCTTTCGTTTGCCAGCCTTGGGATCGCTTCAAGTACAAGAACCGTACAGCGCGAGCTCGTCAATGAGCTTGTACAGCCCCAAGCAAGAGGCCCTCGGTACTCAACTATCGCCTCTGGAATTCCAGCTCGTTCACGCAGGACCATTCTTTGATCGAGACATGGGCTCCGAGCCGGATCATCGGGTGCGTGATTTTGAGCCAGATAAATGGCAGCGAGACGTCCTGGACCAGATTGATGCGAAGAAGAGCGTCTTCGTGGTTGCTCCGACCAGTGCCGGAAAGACGTTTATTTCGTTCTACGCCATGAAGCAAGTCCTCGAAGCGGACGATGACGGGGTGCTGGTCTACGTAGCTCCAACCAAAGCGCTGGTGAACCAGATTGCCGCCGAGGTGCAGGCTCGATTCTCGAAAAAGTTCCAGTATCCTGGGAAGTCAGTCTGGGCCATACACACGCGCGACCACCGGGTCAACAACCCGACCGGGTGTCAGATCTTGGTGACGGTTCCTCATATGCTTCAGATCATGCTTCTTGCTCCGTCCAATGCGAAGACGTGGTCTTCTCGGGTCAGGCGGATCATATTCGACGAAATCCACTGCATTGGCCAAGCTGACGACGGAGTTGTGTGGGAGCAGCTACTCCTTCTAGCTCCGTGCCCTATCATTGCACTCTCAGCCACTGTGGGAAACCCACAAGAATTCAGCCACTGGCTGAGCAAGGCTCAGGAGACCAACGGTATCCAGCTCGAGATGATAGAGCACCATCACCGCTACTCGGATCTACGGAAGTATGTCTACAGTCCACCACAAAGATTTCTCTTCAATGGCTTTTCAGTCCGTTCACAACTGCCCTCTATTGGGGTTGACAACGCAAATGGAATGAGTTTCATGCATCCCGTCGCAAGCTTGGTCGACCGGACGAGAGGAATACCCGACGACTTAACTCTAGAACCGCGGGATTGCTGGTTGCTGTTCAACTCCATGAAAAAGCACCAGACACAGGCATTCCCCGTTGACGAGTCACTAGACCCTTCAAATTGCTTGCCACAGATCGTGCGCAAGGTTGACGTGATTGAATGGGAGGCTAAACTCAAGGCGCTCCTGAAGGCATGGGTAGAGGATCGCAAGTCTCCCTTTGAGGCGGTGCTGAGAGAACTGGAGCAGCCCGTAAGGAACGCACAACGGCCAGAGATCCAGATATCCTTGGGGAAAGTAAATGAAGACAACAGACCTCATCCGGTCCAGGAGACTGACTTCCTAGACACCACGCTGCCTCTTGTCTGTTCGCTCCATGACGAAGGAGCTCTTCCCGCACTGTTTTTCAACTACGACCGCAACGCGTGTGAACTCATATGTCAGCGTCTGCTCCGAGAATTAGAATGGGCAGAAGCTCGCTGGAAGGAAGTTAGCAAAACCTGGAAGACTCAGATCAATAACTGGGAAACTTGGAAGCTCAACCAGGAGAAACAGAACAAGAAGAAGCCGCCCAAGAAGTCAAAGAAAGGGAATGCCGACGACGAACCATCAACACGGGCCGAGCGGATGCGGGAGGCAGGCTCGGAAGAGTCAAACATGCTGGAACTGTTCAATCCCAATGATCCAGTCGATGGATTCCACCTAGCAAACATGCAAAGCCTCAGTCGCTCAGAGTTTCAGCAATATGCCACTGAGCTCCGGGAGCGTTTTGTGCCGGACTGGCTGATCGACGCCCTGAGGCGAGGCATCGGTGTCCATCACGCAGGCATGAACCGCAAATATCGCCAAGTGTGTGAGATGTTGTTCCGCAAAGGGTATTTGCGCGTGGTGATAGCCACCGGCACACTGGCCCTGGGTATCAATATGCCCTGCAAGACCGTCGTTTTCTCGGGAGACTCGATCTTCCTGACGGCCCTCAACTTTCGACAAGCAGCCGGTCGAGCGGGGCGCCGAGGATTTGATGTCCTAGGCAATGTGGTCTTCCAAGGAGTCCCATATTCAAAAGTCTGCCGCCTGCTGAGCTCGAGGCTCCCAGATCTCAACGGTCACTTTCCCATCACTACCAGCCTGGTGTTGCGCCTCTTCATCCTGCTGCATGAATCAAAACATGCAGAGTATGCCGTCAAGGCGATTAATTCAATCCTCTCATGCCCGCGCATCTACCTGGGTGGTCCAGAGTCGAAACACACCGTCTTGCACCATCTCCGGTTTTCGATCGAATATCTTCGCCGCAACCACCTGTTGGACGTCTCTGGTGCTCCTCTCAACTTCACTGGTTGTGTCTCTCACCTGTATTACACCGAGAATGCAAGTTTTGCCTTCCACGCGTTGCTCAAAAGCGGGTATTTCAGCAAGCTTTGTGTGGATATTCTTGTCAGACCCAACCACGTTTTGCTCACCTTGATGCTCGTCATGTCACACCTCTTCGGGCGTCGATACCTGAGACAATCTGTATTGGAGTCGCGCCACGCGGAATCACGGTGGTCGTCATCGGTCGTCGTGCTCCCACCTCTACCAAAAGAGGCAGCGAGCACCCTGCTGGCTCACAATGATCAAACATTGGACGTATATGCCGCTTATGTGTCAACCTACATCGATCAGCACGTCAAAGAGCCTGACCACTACCTGCCACTCACTGGACTAAAATGCGGCGGAGACAAGTCAATTGATGAGATCGGCGTGTCTGTATCTGCTCTTCCCCCGGCCCGTATCAATTCGGCTTTTGTCGCTCTCTCAGGCCATCGAGATGAGTGGAAGAGCGTCTCTGAGTTGTGTAAGATGGTTCGCAGTGGTGTCTGGCTAGAGGAGGCCGTAGTCCCGTATGTAGGCACCTACCCGAATGAGAGCACCGCTCTCTTAAATGCTTATCTTTACGACTTCTTCAAACATGGCAACGTGGAGGCTCTCGAGAAGGAGAACGGTATTCGCAAGGGGGAGATCTGGTTTGTCCTCAATGATTTCTCGCTGGTCCTTGCGACCATCGTGACCAGTTTCCAGAATTTTCTCAAGCTTTCTCTGCCGACCGGAACCGAGATGGGGGACATTATGGGGTTCGGTGATATGCACGAGACGCAACTTGACGACAAAGTCCTGGAAGCCGGTTCAGACGACAAGGGTACACCCAGTGCTCGGGTGTTGCCAAGTCGAGAGATGCCGACGAAGCAGGAATCAATTGTTACTAAAGCGGGATCCGGCCTTGGGAAGAAGAAGTTGGCTGACAGCTGGGACGACGAATCGAGTGACGACGGCGATGTGGCGGAAATCAATGGCGCCATTCCAGAAACCATGAACGAGGCGGTCAAGGCTGCTAAATTGGAAAAGAAGCGTCTTACGATGGGTGCAAGACGTGCGAAAGAATCGACGAACGAGCCGATCGCGGAGGAGGAAGTGGCCGATATTGAAGGTGGAAACTTGTTGATGGTTCTGAAGGCGTTCACCATGCTTCAAGAAGAGTTCAATCAGAAGTTCAAGGCAATGTGGGCATAAGCGCATAGGTGGGAAAAATGGATGTTGGTCTGAAAGAGTGCTATGGTGCACTGCAGCGTTTCCAGATGCTTCATGGGATTTCATGTACGATTAATTCCGACTTTGTACGAGCACGATCAGTCTCTTGGCTTGTTCCTGACTGGTCTTACTCAAAACGTGAAGGATATTCAAAGATAGAAGGACAAAATGAGCTTAGAGGTAGACAATTCAAAAGTGTTTGATAGAAAGGCTGAGGCTGTAATGCGAAAGGGGTCGATAACTCGTCAAGAATACACTAGTCCGTTCCTGACTAGCGTCTCGTCATACCTTCTTTTCTCGATTGCGATTCTATATCTCGAGGCTGCGGACGCCAGTCTGGCAGTGAACGGCGGCCTCCAGGATTTGGAAAAACGCGATCCCTTGTGCTGCGGACGCGGTTCTGCCTCTCTAAATGACGTCTTCCCCACCTCAGATGGCCCGGCTCGCAACCTCTGATGATGAGAGTGAGTCGAGAACCGCCGCTCTTGGCGTGAAGCGTGAAGCGAGACAAAAAGGTCAAGTCAACTCTGCACCTTTTCTTTCAACTGATTCTTCAATCTCGTCTCAATCTTCCCTCATGGGCAATGCAGCCTCGCAGCAGGCGGCTCCGGTGGCAGGAACTCCAGACCAAGAGCGTCTAGAAGACACTGCGCCGTTGACTGGCGATGCTGTCGGCACAATGACCTCTACCTCCACAGGCTTTGGAAACAACAGACTCGCTACAGGCTTCCGCGCTGCGCCCCTTCCACCTGCTCCTGACGAGCCGCAGCCCGGTATCAGCGAAAGTGACGGCCAATTGGACCCTGCGATACCGTCAGGAGATTCTATGGACGATGCAATCGAGATTTCTGACAACGAGCAAGATGAGTCCGATGATGGCGGCATGGTCATTAACATTGACCGTACCCAACATCATTCGTTCTCTGATGACATGGTTCTCGATTACGACGAGATGGAAACAAAGGATGGAGAAGAGGAGGAGGAGGAGGAGGGGGAAGAAGACGACGAAGGGGAAGAAGAAGGAGAAACATATTCAGAGGGAGATACAGAGTCCCAGTCGTCTACAAGAGAGGAGAGACAACCCCTCTCTTCTGCCGAGTGGGATGCTCACGACCAATTACAGGGCGACCTCGAGAGATTTTCCCGCACCGTCTCCGGTCAACTTCCCACGCATCCCACAGCGACCCCGGCTCAAGTACAATCGGGCCCGTACCTTGCAGATCTGAGCCCGGAAGAGCTGGAGCTTCAGCTGAAGTACGCCTTCTTCCACGTCAGTCGCCGCGATATCGACCTCAATCAGCCTGCTGTGTGCCTGAGCTGTCTCCAAGCCGGCCACGCCGAGCGAGATTGTCCCGAATTGACATGCATTCACTGCTCAGCCAGCCACTCTAGCCGCTTTTGCCCTCTGCTCCAGAGGTGCTCGAAATGCCGTGAGCGTGGACACGCTGCTGAGTCTTGCCCCACAGGCTTGAAAGTCACTACGGGATCTTGTGACATCTGTGGTACCCCGGGCCATGTGGAACCGACATGTCCTCAGCGATTCTTACCATCTTTCGGGACGCCTCACATTGGTCCTACCAAGCTCTGGATCTCTTGCTGCATCTGCGCAAGTAAATCCCATCTCGTGGGTGACTGTCCCCGGGCCAACCAAGCCGCAGCGGCGAGATGGTCGTTAAAGTCATATGCTCCGGAACAGATTATCAATCTAAGTCTCGAGCCGGGTACAAAGCAGAGAGAAAAAGAAACGGCCAACCATGGTTTACGGCCAGCAGGGCTCAAGATTAGAGGTCGTGCCGCCCTTCACAGTGCGCGCAGCCCCAGTGGCAGACAGCAAATAGACAACTCCGACAGCGACGAGCAGTTCCTCAAACCACGAGTTCAGGACCGTGGAACAAAGCGTGGCAATTTTACGATCGCAACGCAGACATCGAATGGGAGCGTGTTACCTAGCGCGAAACCGAAGAAGGTGGTGCTTACGGATTTCCTCAACGCGGTAAACAACCAAAGGCAGGCTGGCAGAGGGCGGTTTGAGCTGGTTTACGGCGACCGCGGGTAAGGTCCCATCCCCCCATCCCATCCCCCCTCCTTTTTTTTTGAAGTGCGACTTGAGTACGTGAGTACGGTTACACTTGTCGCTGATTTATTCCTTCAGCCAAATATCGTTCATAGACCGTGGAGATCCACAAAACTCGAGGGTAATCAACGGCAATGCGAGGCAGATCGAGGTGATCCAGAACTGGTCGAGGTAACGTTGAATCAATCCCAATAATAAAAATCCACAGGCTGACGCAGGTGTCCTACCTATTAGGTCACGACATCCGAGCGACGCATATCTTGTTTAGGAAACAGCAGGCGTTCACCGAGACATGGCCTTCAGACCAGCACCGCGACAAGCTGCTTCAGCGAATTCCAACCGCACCTTCTCCACTTGGTTCAGCGGAAGGCCATCCTCAAACCAACAACAACATCAAGCAGCCACTGAGCACCGATATCCGACCAGGTCCCAGGTGCAAAGAGCAGCAGCAGCAGGGAGAGCCGACGACGCATAACGTGTGCCGTGGAACATGACGAGCAACTGACAGACACGTGCGTTACACACTCAGAGCATGAACCAGCATGGGAATTTCCGCGAGGGAGACCAGGCCCAGGGGTGCAAAGAGCAGTAGGAAGAACTGACGCCGCGTAACATGTGCCGTTGGCCATGACGAGCATGTAGTGTGTGCCTTACACACTCAGAGCACAAACCGGGGCAGTGCAGGAGCCAGCATGGGCATTTGCAGTGGCAAGCGTATTACGTTATTTATTAGTGCTGGGTTGGCGTGGAGTCTAGGATAGATACCTAGACAAGATACCCTTTTCATGCGCAGGCAGGATGCGACGGAATCAAAATGCAGGGCATAACAATGAGCTTTCGAGCTTGCAACCCACAGACACAGCGAGCTTAGGAACCACACAAAGCAAAGACTCCTGGAAAATTTTTTGCGTCTCTACTTTCTGGGTGCTTAAAACTTCAAACACAGAGACCGGACTCAACCGGTGAAGATTACCATGCGAAAGTACACACGAGTGTTAAATGGTTCTCATTGACGCCGGTTCGAGTTTACATACATTAGTTACAGAGCCCTCCTCCCTCTTTTTGCGTTGGAGATCTAGCCATGTCTTGACAAGCACTTTCTTTCCCTCTCAACCTTGCTGAGACCACAATGCTGGCAAGTGATTGATTTGGTTTGTTGCTCTTACAGCGAGCGGGGGATGGCCAAAGACTTGCAGTGCACCAAGTGTTTCTCTCTCTCATAACAGCGGCTGTAGATTCCACCAAGCGTCTCCTTGGCCACCGGCTGTCTCTTTACCAGTCAATCTTCCTATCCATCATCAGCTGGCTGTTATCCCAATGCCCTTCCTTCCGCACGCTCGGGTCGTCCCTTGGTTGGGAGGAGCTGTCGAGGGCGGCGGAGGAAGGTTCTGATTGCGAGGATGATTGGGCCTGCTCACCACCGTTGGCATACTCCAGCATTGTCACATCCCCGCCGTTGCTTAATTTCAGAGTGGGTGGCATAGCTGTCATCTGGCTTTGAGGCTGGTCTGTACGTTCCGGGACGGTAGGGGCCGCATCATGGGGCGGATTCACAATCTCCCGTTTGACCGTCTCCGCCAGGTCATCGATCCGATCTGCATCCAGGTAGATCAAGAGGTACGGGTTCGGAGGCGGGTTCAAGCTACTCGCGCTGGCTGGCTGTTGTTGACCTTGGGTTTGGGTTTGTGCGTATGGGTTTCCAAAAATCTCGTTCAGATTTGTGACAGTGGAGACGCGATCGTCATTGTATTTCCGCCATACCTCTTTTTTGTGGTCGTATATGTACACCCAGTAGTGGCCTCCACCGGCGGAGCCGCGGTGGAAGAACGCCGCGTGCAGGCGGTAAGGGTGCTTGCGCATGTCGACGAAGGATTCTTTGATTTGTTGGGAGAGGTGGGATACGCGGGCACGGATTTCTGTGGACGAGAGGTTAAGACTTCATCGTCAGGTGGAGATAGAAGGAAAGGAAATCTTTACCTTCGAGCTCAGAACGAGCATTTTCAGCTAAGATACCGAGAGTAGCGATGGCGTTTGGACTGATGTCGAGTTCGCCTGATATTTGGTCTCCAGGTACTTCTGCCAGATATTCCAAGACAAGCTTTGCATCTTCGAGAAGACCCGGGATATCTGCAGATTTGCCCTGCGCATGATGTTAGCTTGCAAATTTTCAATCCATCAACGGAGGGCCTTATAATCTAACATATTTTTCCTCAAGCTCGTCTCTCCGTGCGACAAGTGATGCTAACTCCTTCTTAATCTCCCACGTCTGCTGTCGTCTTTGCATTAGGTCAGAGCCAGCCGAAGTCTCAAGGTATCTATCCATGTAGATGGTTTCTGGAACATCGACGTGATAATTCAGCTTCTCTTGACGTTTTATCTCGTTGTTCCATGACACTCGGTCCAAGGCTATGCTCAAGACCGGCGGCAGACTGACGATTGAGGTATAGGCTTTTGCGCCATCTTGCGCATCTTGGAGATCGAACTCATTGTCAATCGCAGCATATACATCAACGGGCTGATGGAACACACGCGTGATGATATTGAGAAACGGTAGGGCCTGGGGTGCTTTTTTTTCAGGTTGGCTATGGACCACCTGTTGCCCGAAGAATAGATCGTGCACTTCGTCGCGTTGCTCTCCCGACTTGTCAAACCCTGTAGGCCGCATGGCGTAAGACAGCTGGATGATGCAGTGATTCATGACTTCGGTTACATCTTGTTGACGTGCATACTCTTCCAGCGTGGTTGTAGTATTCTGGACGGGTTTCCGTGGAGGCACTGGCGGTGGCTTTCCAGGGGGTGGGGCGTATTTCAACAATGCCGGATCTATACCGGAAGCCTTTTCATCGGTATTTCCCGACACTGCTTCTGATTGAGCACTTGAAATCATTGGCGCTGCTGTTGTAAGAGGCTGCCCCGTCCAAGGAGACAGGGCCACCGATGTTGTCGTAGGCTTAAAAGGTGACACATTCTCCTTGTTGTCCGAAATTGACATATGTTCGTCTGTCTCCACGAGCATATTCCGGTCGTCGTCAGGCGTTGATACCAAAGTGGCTTCACTGCCACTGTCGTTGGCTGCGAGATTGTCGACATACTGGACCTCGGTACCTGCGTCCTCTCTTGTATCCACCTTCGACGTGTTGGCATCTTGTGTCATGTCAACGTTGGCGGCCATAGTGTCGGTTGGAGACTGGATAATTGTAGTATCCGTTATCCCATTTGCCTCAGAGTCAACTACTGGCGCAAGACCTGAAGCAGGTAGCGTACCGATTGAGCCTAAGCTGGGCCGCTCATTCGATTTGAGTGTTGACCTTCGACGCATCTTTTCTTTGACACTTTCGGTCTCCAGGGTCAATCGGGCCAGCTCCTGCTCCGGCTTGATGGATGAACGGGGTGTCTGTATCATGCCGCGGAACAGAGACGCCAGGCTGTCGACAAATCTCTGCGCAGTTTGGACCTCTTTGACGCTAACCTTTCGCTGTCCAACGCGCTTTTGCTCCATGCTCTTCTCGTCCAAGGGCATCTTGTATTCATCAAAGTTGAGAACCAACTGTCGCACCTGGTTCATTGTAAACAGGAACTGCAACAAGCTGTTCAAATAGCAGGTATTCCCAATATTTTCGAGTCCAACAGGTTCCTCCGGCTTGCCCTGGGGTTCTTGGGGGGCCCTGCTGTGTAAGTGATCCAACAAAATCGAGCTATTCCGGCCTTTGGCGATAGCGGCAAGCGCTCTGTTGTAGTAGTCCACACTGCCGGGATTTTCGTCGACGGCTATATTGTACTGATAGAGGATCATTTCATCGTCAATCTCACGGTTGTCAATCTGAAGGGCTTGGTAGCCTTCAGCAGGCTCCATGTGGCTCTGCATTTCGTTGGAAAATCCGGAGTCAATCCAGTTGGATAGAAAGCGACTTTTGCGGTGCTGGGCAATTAGGCGAACGGCTTGAATGGCTTGCTCCTCTAGGGCTTTGTTTTCGTTTGTCTGAAACACATATCAGCGCGGATCAAGCCACAAATAAGTACGCGACAAACCTTGACAGCAAACAAAGCTTGAATGTGCTCGTCTTCGATTGTGGGATCGGCATCTAGGAAGGCAAGTGCTGACTCGTAGCTGTCAATAACTGTGGTAACTATGTGAGTAATTGAATCTCAACCGAACGATGAGCGCCGACTCACTGTTCATCGCAGTGTCTGTGATGCGTTTACTGTCACGATGAACTCCTATAATGCGGAGATAATCTCTCAGTTGATGTTCGTGGCCCGGTGAGTCTGCCAGTTGAGCTGTAAATGAGCCGATGATGTCCTCGTCGCTGACCGGACCTCCAAGGCCGGTCAAATGAAAGGCTTTATATGCTTCATCCAACATTTCTGTATCAAACCGGCCCCGTGAGGTCTCTAATACAGCTTCAGTCTCTAAAGCTTCACTCTGACGTTGATTCCCAATGTACTTGAGGTTGGTGAGATACAAATGTGCATTTGGAGGATCTGTTTGCACCTGCCAATGGTACGCTTTCGCAACAAGTTGGTCAGACAAATCCATCGGACAACCAAGAGCAGTGAAAGGACTACGTCCACGTTAGCTTGCTCCACGATAACAAGGGAAGGGGGTCGCCTGTACGAAGTTTTCATTTCAGGAGCGATTTTAGCAGTCCTGCTGCCTGGATGCGTGTCATCTGCGATACATTAGCGCATTTCAACCCGACGCGGGCAGGCGACTCACAGTCCTGACACCCTAGGGCCCGTGAAAGTTCCCTTTCAGCGGGCACAGGAGGGGTGACATCTTGCAGTTGCTGTCGCTCTTCATAGGGACGCGACAAAAGAAGAGCCGTCAACTCGTGTTCGGCATTGTCTAACCAGAGGTTGACGGGACTCTGGTACGGTAGGTTCTCCTCGAAATTTGGTTCTGGGACCATCCAGCAATCCCCGGGCTGATAGACATGGAGTCAATATACATATATCAAGATCCGCAACTTCTCCACCTACCACAAGCTGGAACCCTAGGTGCTCCAGGACATCCTTACAAGCACTGCCCTCTGGTCCAAATCGAACGATGAATCTCCGATTTGACAGGTTGATTGATCTATACTTTGGATCATCTCTTGCACGCCAGGAGTTCCTCAGATATGCTCGAAGGTCATGCAGGACGTCCATTGGCCCAGGGTGCCGCATCCCCTCTGTATGTCCTTCTCGCTCGCGGAAAGCGTCCTCTGTTCTCTGACGAAGCAGCGAATGATCGGTCAGGGTATGAATGTCGCTAGGACGCAGCACCGGTGGGCTGTAACGTACGGTAACGGTGGCGGAGCAGGTACGGGAAGAACATCGGTAGGAGTATATTTCATCTTGAGAGTCCGGATTCCTGCGCTCCCACGCATTCTTTTCCAGCGGCTCTTGAAAATCTGATCTCACCAGGTGATGGAGAGGATGCTCAACGCTCGGACAGGGGCCGTTGTTGAATCTGATGGTGTAATCGACCTTGACATGAAGATGCACGCGGCACACTTGACAGAAAGCTGCAATGCTCCATATTGACTGCGGACCGGGCCTCTCGTCCAATGCGGGAGGTTCAGACTGTCTCGGCTTCAGACCAAATTTGTGTCTGCAGCCCTGAAGAGGTAGGAGGTCGGCCAAATAGGGGACATGAATGAACTTGAGAGGAGAATCAGCCAGCAGGTTTGGGAGGTCCTCGGAGTCCCGCCATGGCTCGTAGAGTGTTAAATCCTCAAGGAATGCTGGGGCAGTTCGACCTGTGGGATCTCGTTACTATACAGTATCTCTTTGGCTCTGTTTCTTGTCTACGCACCAGACCCTCTGATCGGCGCAATGAAGGACCGGATGTTGCCTTGCACGCCGGCCATGCAAGTCGGTTCGAAAGCGATTGACCAGCTCTCCGAGCCAGCAATGAGGGCAGGCGTGCAAATGGCCTGTCGCCGGATCTAGACAGAGCGGAATACGGATGATCTAGGCTCATGCGGGCGAGGGAGATTCGGAACCGGGTGACTACTGTAATAGATGGTTGAAACTGGGATTCGAGCAACGGAGCAGAGAACTGAACTGGATCTTCCCCAAGACCGTCACCTCCGCAGTCTTCTGTCGAGCAGTGACAGAAGAAGCGTCAGACAGTCCAAATCATATGTGCAGTCAATATGCTAGGTGCCAGAAGAGTCCAGGAAGTTCTACCATAACCGGGGAGAAGCGTGTATTCGTAGCAGCCTGCGAATGGCGAAATGCATATGCGACTCGAGAAGCCGTAGATTCCAAATCCGGGGGCGCGTAAGGCGGCGCAGCTATGGTTTGGTTTGGGAAATCTCCTCGGCAAACTTGCCGCCAATGCGCTGGATTCGAGGCGAGCGAGGATCCTGCCTTGACTGCGAGCTTCAGCATTGAGGCCGATCCGCATAATACTCAGATCAAGTCAACTTCCCATCTACAGCTCGCCTGCTATCCCTTTCTCCGCTTCCACCTTGTCGATATCGTCCTGACCCAGCTTCGGATGACTTGAACCTGGTTGCCCTCTTCTCCGACATCCAGAATCGCAGCCATGGGGGACTTGGTGGACCCGCAGCCGAATTACGATGTCGACGAACCCGTGTATCAAGCTCAGGATGCTCTGGGCATTTCAGCGCGCTCAGCTGCATTAACTGGTGCTGCGGGTCTTTTCATTGCCTCTGTCCAGAACACTGTCGCGAAGGAACAAATCGGTGCCTTTGGGGTGTTTACACGGTTTGGGAGGACAATTGGTCTACTCAGTATGAATGGGATCTTTCCATGACAATTGAGGCAAAATAGATTCTGATCGTTTTCAGCGGCAATGGGAGGAACATTCCAGTTCGCGAGCACGGCTTCCGCAAACCTACGAGAAAAGAACGATTACATTAACCATGTGATTGGTGGTACCATTGCTGGCTCTTTGAACGGCCTCTGGAGTATGGAACTTAAAACCAGATGACAAGGGGCATTGCTAACTGGCAGCAGAACGGTCAATGACATCGACGCTGGGTAGTGCTTTAGCCCTTGGCACCGCAATGGGCGTGATCAGCTACACTGGCCGCTCAATGTTCGAATCAGCTTCAGACAAGGCCTTCGATGACCGGTTGACACATAAAGAGGAGGCCAGGACTCGGTTCAGAAGGCCCCTCAATGAAACAATCAACGAACTGGGAGAAGGACGAGGTAAGGTCACTCGACAAGATAACCTTCGCAGGCGGCTGATTCACATGGTTTCAGGCATTTACGGACCAGGGTATGAGGAACGACGGAAGCAGAGAATTAAGGAAAGATACGGTTTCGATGTCCAACCGCCTTATTACGAGGGCAAGTCAGCACCTGGGATATGAACCGCGACCCTTCCTTGCCCAAAAGATACAACTGGGTCCAGATCTCCGAACCTTATGCCCGGGCGATCGTGCTAGCGAACAAGGCTACAGAGTGTTGGTTTAAACTGCTCAAGAAAAGGATCGCAGGCAGGCTTGTTACACCATTCGCAGGGCTGCTTTTGAAGGATCGGCTCGACGGGCACGAAATCATTTGTACATAACCGAATTATACCAAGATGTTCGAAAGCATACGCTTACATTCGTCTTGAAACTCGAAAGATGAGGCTACCAAGGCAGCTTCTCCCTGAGACTTGGTGAACCATAGCTGCATGTGCATCATCATGTGGCTCAGTTAGACCTGCCATTCATCACTCTTTGGGAAAAGCAACAAACTACCGCTACCGAATGATGACCAGACTGATTAGATACAAGGGGATGGATGAGCCCAGCAAACGCATGTGCGTCAGTAAGCAAGTCTAACCAAAGCCGGACCAAAATCTCTCTACATGGAGGGATTAGGAGCATGCAAAAAAGCGGTGGCCTAATCTGGGATCTTATGTCTAGCTGCCCCAGACAAAATGGCTTGGGCGGTTGCTATTGCTATACCAGCAGGTTCTACTCGGTAGTGGTGGTGAAAGCATGCCTTGGAATGACGCTGATCCGCGGGTTGCCAGCAATCACGCCACACTTTTGTACCTCACACCAAACCTCAAAACACACAGGAATGTGCCCAAACCTCCATCGAAACACGAGGGTCGAGTACTCTGTCGTTGTTCAGATCTCTTCTAGGGCATCCAGCGGCGGTTGTTCTGCTCGATTGAACTTCTCAAACAGGGCTAATCAACGAAGAGCTTGCTAATAGCTGACTAGAGGACTCCATACGATGCTGCAACGGACCAGCGCACTGGTGGATCGAGAGTCACGAAACGCAAAGATGAAAGAATGATGACTGATGTGCCGATTTTCTGAGCTTTTGCCTTTTGGGTGGGCAGCTGGACCATGGAGCCATTTCACATGAATCATCAGACAATGCCACTGGTCCAGCCACCGCAATGAGCAAGGCGAAGATTTACCCAGGTATACCTAGGTACCCTCCCAATACCCCCGGCAGTATCCTCAGTATCCTCAGTATCCATCGGAGCAAGTTTCCTCCTGCTGCGAGTCTTCCCGTGGTATCCTGCACGCCCTTGATAGCAGTGCTCATTGCTCATTGCTTAGATAGCTCCCTTCTGGTTTGGGTTAAGAAGGTCGTCCAGGCTCGGGAGCCAGCCGCGCCTAAGAGATTCAGCTGTTCATGGTGCCCAGTCTTTGGCGGGGTGAGTGGTTCCCTCAAATAGTTCATGTGGCTAGCGACGCAACTGCGGACCAGCTAGCTACCACGAGAGCTGTCGACTTGGTTGATCCTGCAAGACAACCCTCGGCAATGCTCAACCGGCGATCCAGAAAGAAAGACCGGGTTATCCTGTCCATCCTGTCGTGCTCTCGCAAGCACCTCTGTAACAAGGTATCAGGTGGTTGTAGCAGGACAAGGCAATGAAGACAAAGCGAATAATGAGAGCAATTACATCACAATTGTCTGACGCTTGTGGTGGCTGGTGACGCTTGGGTTTGCAGTCAGGAGAAACCCTCGTCACTCCACTGCTACTCGATGCTCAGCACTCAATCTCGAGCAGTTCGAGCTCATCAGCAGCTCCGCGCGCCAACCGCCCACGCCGCCAACCGCCGAGGGGGCCCCCAGTTAG
The DNA here is from genome assembly GCF_000836435.1 of Fonsecaea multimorphosa CBS 102226. Lineage (NCBI taxonomy): Eukaryota > Fungi > Ascomycota > Eurotiomycetes > Chaetothyriales > Herpotrichiellaceae > Fonsecaea > Fonsecaea multimorphosa. The sequence continues at coordinate 1,145,857 of NW_015971643.1, forward strand.
CACTTCTTCCCATAGTCCTTGGCCAGCTGCCAGCTAGCCAACCGCCTAATCCACCACCCTTGGGCGGACCTTCCCCCCTCTCGTTCCAGGCTCTCCACAGGCCACCAGCACCTGTTGCGATTCGACGACTTGTTCCCGCCGTGCCGGTGGCACTGAGCAACTTCAAGGAAGGCCCCAATCCGCGCCTCCACCTCCCAGAAGCACCCACAGAAGCACCCACCCAGTGCCCCAAATCTTTCCCAAGCGGGCACTGACTTCACCGTTTTTATTGCCTTTGGCTTGTCCACCTCAACGTCGACGCTCCCGCCCGCCCTCGACTGCCCTCATCATCGCAACCTTCTTGACTCTTCTTTCTTGAAATCGACGTCATCCATTTTCGCGCCCTGGTGCCGCTTGTCGCAGCCTGTCGCATTTCATTTCCCTGGTCTCGACTCCCCTCGTCTGAGCTCCCCGTCTCAGCTCGATTGCCATTCCGTTTGAAACCTTTCGGACTTTCACACAGACTAAGTGTGCTGAATACTCGAAACCCTTTTGTCTGTTCCAAGATGCCGCTCACGACATAGCTCTCATACGAGACTTGCCGGTGTAACCAGACTTCAATGACCTGCAGATAGCTCTCCAACCGAGCTTTCACGTCTCTATCTTGGCCTAGTCATCATGTCCTCAAGACCTATCACTCCTGTTTCACCCGTCCAAAGCGCTCACCCCGATGCTTCGATACATTCCATCGCGCGAGCACCGAGTGCTAGACTATCTTCTCGACCCGTATCCTATGCCGGCACCCAGCGCACTGACACCGTCTCGCATCCAAACCACTCTCAAGCCGGTTTACTGCAGGATCCAGACGCCGTAGCGCAAGCCGCCGATCTGCATGATGAAGTCGTCCAGCAAAACCAGGAGTCTCCGGAGCTCCCTCGGACCGATTCGCATATGTCAGGGTCGCAGACTCTCTTGCCATCGAGAGGCGGGACATTGAAGAAGAAGGCTTCTCTTCACAAGAGCGCAAGTCTGAAAAGGACTGCTAGCAAAAGAAGCAGCTATGCTGGTTCCGTGCGAAGCCTGCCAGTGGCCGAAAAGGAGAAGTACACCGAAACCGAAGAGAGCAACAGTGTTTTCTACTGTCCAGTCCCGACTACCGGAAATCCTACAGAGCTCCTGGCAGCGCGATTTCAAGGTATCCCCTCTTCCTTTTGACCAAGCCGGTGATTCCTCTACTGATCTCTGGAGCAGCATGGCGTAAGGTCCTCAAGGATTTGATCAATTACTTCCGCGAACTGCACAAGACGTACGAGACACGGGCAAAGGCGCTCATGTCGACCTCCAACGTCATCAACAACAGCACTATACCTTCCAACTTCTTGACATCTGGTGGTATCGGCGATGCCGCATACATTCTTCGAGACTTTCACAAACAAGGACTTAACGAAGCCAACAAGGCTCGAGACCTCGAGAACGAGGTCATTATACAACTCACGGGTCTGCGTAGTGATCTTCAACAGAAGATTAAGGAGATCAAAAGCTTGTCTGGTGACTTTAAGAATTCAGTAGACAAGGAAAAGGAAGCTAGCAAAAGGGCGATCCAGTCCCTCCAGGAGTCGCTGGGTATGGTTGATCACGACGCAACAACGACCGGAGGAAAGGGTGACCCTTTCCTGGTCAAGATGGCCGTCGACAAGCAGATCGAGAAACAGATTGATGAAGAGAACTATTTGCATCGGGTAGGATGGTTCGCCGAGCTGCGGCGCAGTTCCTTGGGCTAACATGGACAGGCCTATCTCAACCTCGAAGCGTCTGGCCGAGAGCTGGAATCTATCGTGGTCGGCGAAATCCAGAAAGCGTACAATGTGCTTGCAGGCATCCTGCGCCGCGAAGCCGACGACGCCTATGACACAGCTGAGAAGCTTAAGGACGGACCTTTGTCCATGGTCAAGGATCATGAATGGGACGAATTCACCAAGAATAACAGTCAAATGGTGGACCCCAGGACCCCGATTCGACAAGTTTCTCACATTATCTATCCTGGAAAAGACCATCCCGCAGCTATCGAAGTGAGGAGCGGAATGCTCGAGCGGAAGAGCAAATATTTAAAGAACTACACTCCTGGATGGTGAGTAGAGCGTAGCACTGATCCTGCGACCACTGTTGCTAACTGCGCCTTTCAGGTACGTCCTGTCTCCCACACATCTCCACGAATTCAAGTCGGCAGATCGAATCGCATTCCAGTCGCCGGTCATGTCGTTGTACTTGCCCGAGCAGAAATTGGGCGCTCATTCAGAGGGCGAGTCTTCGTCTCATAAATTCATGCTCAAGGGCCGACAGACCGGCTCAATGCACCGCGGGCACGCTTGGGTATTTCGAGCTGAATCCCACGAAACTATGTTAGCGTGGTTCAACGACATCAAAGAGCTTACTGAAAAGCGAGGCGAGGAACGCAATGAGTTTGTTCGCAGGCAGCACGCTCGATCGCTTTCTGGAAATAGCGTCAAACCCGCGAGCATTATCAGCTCAGAGGGCGAAATGGAGGACGACGAGGCTGATCGCGTTGCATTTTCCGGTGAACAGTCCGTTCGAGGAACATCTGCTGTTCGCGGGACATCTGCTGATGGAGCCGCGACCGCCGCTGCTGCCGCCGCTGGCGCCGGTGGACTCGGTGCGGCTGGGTTGGACGACATGGAGGACACCAGATCCGAAGCCGGGTGGCGTCCTCCACAACGACCAGCACCAGGTGGGCGATTTCCATCTGACCTCAACGTCCAGCGCGGCTTACAAGCTCCGCTGTCCCCCTCTAGTGGAGAGAGTTCTGACCCAGACCGTGATGTGATAGCAGCAGCAGGGGCTCTGCCAGGCAGCGGAGTACCTTTTGCCAATACCACAGAAAAGCATACGGATCTACAAACGGACGCTCACCCAGTCAATGGCCCGACTTCGCAGATGAACACGACAAGCCAGTATGCTCCAGGCCACCATCCGAATATACTCCCCAATCGTCAACCTATCTCTCCCCACGATGACGCGAGCCAGTACGGTGAATGGATGGCACCCATCGCTGCAGGTGCGGGAGGCGCGGCGTTGGCCGCTGGCGCAATGCATCATCATAACGAGCATCAGCAGGAGAAGCAGACAGCAACAGCTGCCCAACAATTAGATGGCGAATCAGCAATACCACGCTATGGAGAATCTTCTGCCCCCATACCCGTGGCAACTGCAGCGCCTGTAGACGCACCGTCTGGGCCGCGGGCAATGAGCGAAACAACCACAGCGCCGAGCTCGGCCGTGGCAAATACCGTATCTTCAGGAACAGAGACGGGAACTTTGTCAACTGTGCCTACAAGCACTGGTCATGGCGCGACGAGTGACACCATGTTCGATGCCAATGGTGTCTATACTGGCCCTCGAACCTCCAAGACTGCACCAACGGATTATATCGTCAAGCCGGCGGATATCTACAGCAAGCATATGACCACCAGAGACTTCCATGTGCCAGGAGAGTTCCCTGCGACACCAGCTCTCAACGAGGATTCCAAGATCTACCACGACGTGGTCCAACAAGAAAGTTAAGACTGGGAGGTGGCACATGGACAGAGCTCGCTTGTCGAAACGAGACGAATTAAGGGATGGCTCTCTATGTCAGTAATTGGAACAAATGCATCTCACGATCTGCGCAAACATACTCCGTGGTAATAGTCGAGATTTTTCGTACAAGTTCCTACGTGTTTGCAGTTTTGAGATACCACAATCGTTATGGAAGTTTGGTTCGTCGCTGTCTATACGTTACTGGGGGAATCGCGACATGGCAGCATTACAATATGGTTTTCCGCGCGGCAAGCAACGTCCGAGACACATGGAGGAACACAGTCTTCTGGGAAAGGCTTTGCAACGAAGTATTCCTGTCACCAGGGCGTTAGCGGGTTACTCTACACTTGCCAATCGAAAAGTCTTGAAGCCCAGCTCAGTCTCTCCTTGTCATCTTTGGGATGATACATTTTTAAATGTGGCGGGGCAATGTCTATTCCGGACCATATGTTGGCTAACGAGCAGAAACTGTGTGATATTGCAGATAGATGTCTCTGTTCAGGTAGGCCCGCTTCTCGCTCAAATAGGGATTTTGTATTCGGGTCCAGTGAAGGCACTTGACTTACATTGTTATCTACAGGATCTCTCGACCATCCCCGCATATACGAGTTCAGCATATGAGATTAGCGGGGTACCGAGTATAGGTACGAATGTCGGCGAGTCTCCACGATTGCTCCACCATGAATCGGGGCAAGAACGGGTCAGTGGACGAGACTGCATGGCGACCACGGAAGCTCTGTTTGTCTTACTTGGATCGTGAGTCAGGACATGGATATGGGGAAATAAATAATATATACCACATCACACGGCTGTTGCATCCACCAGGGCTTTCGCAGCATTTCTCCAGAAGCCCATCAGAAGCCGACAATTCACTTGATCTTGCCCCGGCAACTCAATTACAGGCACCAAGAACGATAATGAAGCCCTTTACATTGTCGTTGGCAAATGGCGCTCAGCTTTCCGGCATTCTCTCGCTGCCGACTCGAACCTCCACAACGCCTCACTATCAACCCTTGATGGTCGGGGTACACGGTGGGACGTATTTCTCGAGGTACTTTGACGCCGGCGGTACAACCAACTCGGCGCTAAGACTGGCAGAAATCCTCGGAGTGCCTTTTGTATCCATTGACAGGCCCGGTTACAGAGAGAGTACAGGACTGCCTCCCGTGCCACATGGATCGACGTTCCTGCAGGAAGAAGGCAAATACCTCCACCGCTTCATCCTGCCCAAGATATGGCAAGAGTTTGGGAGGAGCTCGGGCGCAACTACCATGGTCATCCTGGCGCACTCTTTGGGATCTCCGGGGGCTATCGTGGCCTCGGCTCTCCATGCAGAAGAACCTAGGGACCAGTACCCACTTGCCGGGCTGATCATGTCCGGCTGGGGCACGGTTCACGGCCGTCCTCGCGAAAGTGCACAACACATTGTCGAGCACGGGGTCGTGGATGGCCGGATCTTTTGGCCCCTGGAACTGAAAGACGGTCCCATGTTTGGCGACCCAACCTTGGGGAGAGTCTCTCCCGAGATTCTCGCCATCGGGGACCAATTGAACACGTCCATGTCCCTGGGCGAGTTTGAAGACGGCTCGTTCCACTGGTCGGACTACTGGTTGGATTATGCCAGGAGGGTGCAAGTGCCCGTCATGTATGGCATGGGTGAACACGATGCCCTGTGGAAGGCCTCGAGGGACACGGTCCACGACTTTGCCAAGGAGTTTACGAAAAGTCCCAGGGTCGAGAGCGGTGTCGTCCTGGGCGCGCCGCATTGTATCGAGTTGAGTTATTGGGGTCCCGGTTGGGTGGCCAGGTGCGTGGGCTTTGCGGTCGAGTGCGCTGCTGCCGAGGGGGTGAGGAGCCGGGCAGGAGCAGCAGCAGGGGTGCAAGCATAGAAACGTGTCGAGATTGGCTTATGTAGGAGGAGGAGGAGAGGATGGAGGTCTGATCTTGATTGGAGCCCCTGGTTAGAGGAGATTGGGCAGCAAATGGGGTAACCAACATTGTCTTGCTGGGCGAACGGAGGAGCAATGTCGAAATTGACAGCATGTTGGGAATACACATCTTCTTTCTCTGTATGTGGTGTTTCTAAGTACCCAACGCATCTGGCATCGTTGTACCATGTAATAGGGCATCTGTTGCTTCATGTAACTGACATCAATCATCACGCATATATGTAGACTGTAGACCGTAGACCGTAGACCGTAGACCGTAGACCGTAGAACCGTCGACCGTAGAACGCCGTCGCCCGCTAATAAACCCATAAAATCCCGCACGTATATAGACCACCCATGTCCCTGCCCTACCTTACCCAAATTTACCCTTGCCCTTATCCCTACCCAACCCAACCCAACCCGAATCCCGCGAAGACGTGCTACAGCGAGCGAATACCCAGCCCGGCGCCCAGGACGGCCGCGTCGATGAGCCCGCCGGACCTGTGCTGGCGATGGCGGTCGAAGCGGCGCATGGCGAACCAGAGGAAAAAAACGGCCAGCATCTAATCACCCCACAGAAGAACTAGTTTTTAGCAAGAGTCTTGTCTTGTTCTTCTTTTCCGGGCGGGTTTAGGGATGGCAAAAACCGCGGGGGG